>NW_025776276.1:0-188254 GCF_021130785.1 Homalodisca vitripennis
TTGACCCGTCAGTAGTCCTTTATTTCATGTAAACTTTGTGTGGGATCTTGTTTTTCTTGATTTTTAATCTTCTTTGCTCTTCTGAGTCTGAACACTCTGAACATTCTGAGGGTGAATAGTTCTTGTCTTCATCTATGTCATCACTATTATCAATCAAAGCTTTGAAAATATTAAATCTATTACTATTTTGCTGATCTATTGTTTTTTGGGAATGGTGGTATTTACAAGTTCATGCATAGTTAATACAAATTTTATAGTTGATCAATAGAAGTATATTCTTACGTACGCCACAGAACCATCCCTTCGGCATTTTGTACGAACTTAAATGTTCAAAAATAGTTTAATATAGTGTATGAAAACCCGCAAAGATTATGAACGCTTAACTATAGTAAGTTAAATTTTATACATGTAGGATTTCAAAAAATAAAGTGGAACTTATTGTATAAAAAATTTGGTCTATTATTTGTAGTACATTAAATTAATTACGGAAGTTTACACCAGAGCACTCTTCCACGCAACATTTAATAGACAATGTTTAATTTTATTTAAACTTAGAGCAAAGCAATGCCGGACTTATTTGTTGCTTGTAATACTGAGATTTTCAGCATAAAGTAATAATTATTATCAGTGTTATGATGAAATAAAAGTAGTTGTGCAGGATAGGTGATAGCTGTAGTTTTGGGTTCAGGTGAACCTATCTGCTTCATAAAACTGTTACAATGATGGTCCTTGATTAAATACTTGATTAAAATTGAGTAACAATATAAATAATATGTCTTAGATAATTGTAAATTGTAATCGATTTTATAGGTTAATTATTACAAAACTCATTTAGGCGAGATTGTTTAATTATCTGAGTATGTAAAACATGCCGTGAAGGAATAGTTCTTGTAGATGCAACACCTGATATCGAGTTTATAATTTTAGAGTACAAGATTAATAAAACGTTGCAGTACACTTCAGTACAGATTAATATACTGTCAACATTATATACAATCAGTCGTTTTTTATATATTGTATTACTATTGAGGCTTTTATATATATTCAATATCATAAAAGACAAAACATTATAAAAAATAGCAAACACTGAAAATGTGTTAAACTTTCCAACACATGCTTTTTCAAGAACGCATTATAAGTGGAAATAGAATTACAAACACTTCTAAATCAATAAAATAGTTCTGGATCATAACAGTGGTTACTAATTATTGTGAAAATATCATTAAAATTACGCATTTGGTATGGTACTACCCATGAAACCCATTGCTAGGCCCTCTAGTAAAGCTGCAATGTAAAAAAACAGAATTCATTAAAACGCAGCACTAGATACATCACAGTATAATTGTAAGACACAACTTATAGCCTACAACTTATCATACTTTAGTTTACTGGTATTGAATTGGTGGTTACCCATAATTATTATATTGTATAAGCACTTTACTCATCAATACGCCTTTGATAAATATGCCTACATTTATACGCATCACAGATACATTTTAAACCTAGAAGTGTTTTACATGGTTTTGATTCTCAGACAATACAAAATGTAATATTGTATACATATAACATGAATAAATACTCTGTGTACATTGCAAATAAGTTTTCGAACTTACCTATTCATTTCAGGAATAAAAAAATCTATTTTACTTATCATTACTCATTGATTATTGTAAAATATGTCACACTAAAAGAGAACTCTTTATAACATTTCAAAGTTCCATTACGAAGGCGTAAAGCATTATTACAAGCATGACTAGTCGGTTCGTTTTATTCCTTTCACATTTAACGTTTGCTGTTCGCTTTGAGATGTAATCAATGACAGTGATGAAATCACCTTAAAATAGCACTAACTTTAATTTTTGGTGTGCTGTTTTTCAAATGTAGTATAGTTATTAAAACGCCGTTTATCGATTTATAGTCTCCGTTGTTTATTAACTGACTATGTCCACCTCTAATTTTGTCAATTAATAATCGAAAAAAGCGATTTTAACATTTTATTATCTTCTATTTAAGTAATAAAGGCATTTAAAGGATAACATTGTTAAATGGGACTGGATAAAAGGCAATTTTGAACATTTTGCCCACCAAGCAGTGAGGCGCTGTGTACTAGGAAGTACCTTAAGTAGCCAACATGATCATTTAGCTCTGTATCCTTATATTATATGTGTGTGCGTTTGTTCAAAATCTGTTATAAAATAGAACAGGCAAAAAAATGAAATTGTCGTCTCTTTAGCTCAGATCAAAGTCAAAAATCTTACACCGGCTGGTAAACGGCTCTAGCAATGCTAGTTAGAATTTAATATTTAATAAAGACCCCCTCAGCGACCCTCGAGGTGGCTTTAGGACTTCTACCTCTTGATGTCCATATAAAAGCTGAAGCGCGTAAGTCAGCTTATCGGCTGATGGTTGCTGGCTTGTGGAGGAATGGCGCGTCTAACACGAGCCATGGCGCCATCACTGAAGCTGTAAACCCAAGCGCTATTCTCGAAATGGTCTCCGACATAATGAGAACGGAGTTCGTATTCAATAAAGCCATTCTCTGTTGACTTCTACTCCAGAGATGAGTGGAAATCGCAAGATAACATCCCAACAATAAGAAAGAGCTTTGTCTGGTACACGGATGGCTCGCTTATTAAGGGTAGAACTGGATATGGAGTGTTTAGTCAATCCCCTAGAACTGCCCTTTGCGGCAGTTTGGGTCGGAACTGCTCCATATTTCAAGCCGAAATCTATGGTATCCTAGCCTGTGCCAAACCTAGGCCTCACCAGAGGGTACCAGGGAATGAACATCTGTATAATGTCAGACAGTCAGGCAGCTCTTAAAGCTCTTGACTCCAACAGCATTGGATCCAGGCTTGTGTGGTGAGTGCTTTAACACTCTCTGCAAGCTTGGATCACGCAACTGTGTGCGTCTTGGTTGGGTACCGGGCCACACAGGCATAGGTGGCAACGAATGCGCCGACAGGCTTGCCAAAAGCGGAGCAAGCATGTCATACACCGGTCCAGAACCGAGTTGTGGTATAAGCAAGTTAGCCGCTTACCTACCAAAGTATAAACAAATGGTCCAGGAAGACACACCGCTTTGCGGTGGCAGAGATCACCAAGGACAAGCACTCGGCAAAAAGACTGCTTGCCGATTCTAGCTCCGGCTTCACCAGATGGCTGATGGGGCTGGGCAGGGATCGGGTTAAGCAAGTGATTGCCTTGAATCACTGGACACGGCCACTTCAGGAAACACCTAAACACTCTAGGTTTACGAAATGAGGACTCGGAGTGTAGACTCTGCAATAAGTCTGAAGAGACTGCCAAAACACATAATACTGGACTGTGAGAGACTGGGAGCAAGGAGAAGGGCTCTTTTCGGTGATAAACAACCAGGCGGACGAACCAGATGCTAGTATCGGGGAAAAGCTTCTTAGCCTAATTAAGGGCACAAAGATAGGCTTACCCCCTCTAACATCAAAGGGGCACACAATAAGCTCAGGTTGGACGTGTGAGGATCTATGAATCCACCCCAACACCCCAATATCCCCAAAGCAAAAAAAAAAAAAAAAAAAAAAAAAAAAAAAAAAAAACCCATAAAGACTGATCTAGCCTTTTTATTTTATGATGAAAACACTTCTCAGCAAGTTTTAAATTCTAAGAGAAATGAACTATGTATAAATATAATACGTGTTTGTCAAGGAGCTAATAAATATGTATCTAAATTCACACATACTTTAATGTTTTTCTCACTTTTCCTCCATATCTAACTATACATAACTAAACTTCTCAAGTAATATTTAAAACTAAAGGGTACAGAAATTTCTTTAATCTGTAGGTCCCACTAATAGTTAAAAAGGTTACCATCGCTATTTTTGGTGAAAGGATCAGTGAAAGGACCACTTAAGGCTTTCCTCAGGATAGCGTACTTTCTACTTGTTATGGACGACCTGCTAGGTCTGTAACAGTAGAGGTCTTTTCGCACAGGTGTATGCAGATGAGGTGACATGATAGTTTAAAAACCACAGTCATGGAAATGACTAATTTAACAATGAATACAGCAGTAAACTGGTGTGATAGGATTTTCTTTGTGTTAAACCGGCACAGGGCTCTTGCCCGTGTCACCTTTTGAAGAGGGCATTACCGAGGATCATCGGGTCTTTTCCCCGAGGATGGCCCCACCATCGAGTTTATGTCTCAAATTTAAGTTCTAACTAATGTTGTTGACATGTGACTGAATCGGGGACCAAAACTGGAAAGGCTTGTTGCGAGGAGAGCTACTCGTATTAGTGCAGAACAGGGTTTCGATCAAAGGGTCTTGTTGTCCTGAGCCGAAGCTTTTGTATTGGCTTTACGTCTCTGGGATTAGACCTGGACTAATGTTTGGGGCCGTTTTCTCGTGGTTATAAACTAAGTCCGGACTGGCTTGCATCCTAAAGGATACCCTGTCTCGCAATAACCGGAGCTAACCCAACTGACACGGTTACTGCTTTGTATGGTTGTCTTAATCTTGCTGATTTTTTGCATAACAGTATTCAATTCATCACCAGGAGGATTGGTTTACTGACTTCCTTATCTAATCTTATGTTAAAACATGATTTGTATAATTAATTACCATGCTGATTCAGGTATATGGTGTAATTACATATTATTTCAGAACATATAACTTAACAATTTTAATTTGACAAATCCTTCAGGATTATGTTGTTTTCAACGAAAGATTTTGTTGAGACGGTTTCAACAGATCAAAGCCATACTTAAATTTCTTTGCCTTATAAAATTTATAACAAGGAAAATTACATATGTCCTAAAATGTTGGAACATTGTGCGTTGTCAGATTGAAAATTATATATGACAACAACAAAAAATCATTATTTATTAAAACTTGAGTTACGAATGTTAATAATATTTAAATACATTAAAACTAAACAATAAATATATTAAAACTAAACTAATAACAATCCAAAAGCTAACTTTTTAAACTACACGAGATGCGTTACTTAATAAGTAAATAATAATATTTCCGGTGTCCCAAATTCTACTATGAGGTAGTTATATTTATTTGTGAGCCACTATAATTTTATTAATTTATAAAAAATGAATTGCTATCCCATCATGATAAATTAACGTAAAGGATTATCTCACAAGATATATATAAGTATATTATAAGATAGCAGAATGTGCGAATTGGTTAAATATGTTATTGCTGCCATCCTATACGATCATAATTAGTATATCGTACTTTTTTACTATATTCACTTTACTACGAAATATGCTATTTATTCATGGGTAATATACTGGTATAACTTTTTGTTTTGTTACAGGCAAAATACTGCATTTTTCCTTTTTTTAATTTTGAAGTTAGTTTTATGTAAATTTTTATGGAATACCCTAAAATAAAAAATACCCAACGTTTTTTGTATATAAGTAATAAACATATTACGTTTATTTGACAATATGTCCAATATGTATAGCGTGAGTGTTACAAAATAAAAACATTCGGATTTATAATATAAACTTAAATATAATCATTTACGCATTGTAATTATTGTATTTGTTATATTAATTTATTAAATATAAAACTGCTATAATTTAGACTTATTAGCAGTATTATAACAGTTGTGTCCCTGGATTTTACATTTAAACACTAATAATTTTTACACACAAACATCATAAATTTAGACGTGGAACTATCTCATTACAACCTTTATGTTTTACTCACACGTTTTTCACATTAAAATATACGTCTTCGTGTAATCCTATAACAAGCGTTCTGTTTAGTGTTAGTAGTAGTCGTGACGTCATAAATATATAGGACAGGTGAAAAGTAAGGAGCAGTTTACATAAAATATTATTTTATATCCATGGAAAAAACGTAACATTTATAATTTATTTTTTTAAATAATTATAAAGTGTTATGTCGCTGCATTTTTTAAAACTTCGCTCAATTCACAGTTAGTCACGGAAGTAGCACCAGGAACACGATGTGATGGCCAGAAGCAGAACCAGCACCAGGACTTACAAGGATGAGTTACTTTAATTCAATATAATTCGTAGTTTTTACTATATTTCTCGTTATACCCAAAGCAGTTTACATCCTAGTTTTTTAAGCGAGTATTATTCACAACAAAAAGCACCAGAATAGTTCATATTTAGTGCTAACAGAAGTACATAATTCAATTTATTGTTATGTTTTAAATAAAAGACAATAATTTGTGCTATGTTTAATCCTCTCAGTACCCAAAGAATCAGTGTAAATTATTTAGTACCAAAACGTATATTAGAAGTTTTCACGTAGTTTTATAAAAAATATATATATAGCTGGTAATGAGAAACATTTTCTTACTCGTTTTTTCCAGCAATATTTCTAGAATTTCTATTAAGTAAAATTTTCGTAATGAGTTTAAATTAGTCAATGATTTTTATTTATCATATAAAAACAATAACTGATTTTGGTTTGATTGGTATAATTGAATAATTAAAAACTAGGTGCCAAAAAATTGTGACATAAGGTGTTCTACAAGTTTTAACTCATTATATTAGTTACTAAAATTCACGCCAGAGCTCTCTTTCACAGTACAAGAGGTAATAACGGGCAATGTAAAATTTTACAGTATTTTTGAATCCCCAATTAGTTTCAAAAATAAAATTATAAGCACACAAACATTAAAATTTTTCTCCGTAACTTATAATGATTTAATTTATGTTTCATGAAGAATTAGAATAAGTAGTTTTGGAGATTAATGCGTCAGCTTAAACACCCAAGTACATATTTAAGATATACATGTGAGTTACACAACAGCATCAGTACATACTTCAATACAAAAGGCAGAGCTCCCAGTGGCTCACTTAATACTCTCCCGAACCCCAAAAAGTACACATGAGCAAGTCTCGTATCAAAATAATGCTGATAGTCTTCTTTGAAGTTCGAGGAATCGTCCATTATGAGTTTGTACCGCCAGGAAAAACTGTCAACGCAGTCTTTTATCTGGAGGCGCTCGAGACTGAAACGCCAGATCGCCCCGCGTCCGGCCTGATATTAAAGTCATCTTCAAGCTCCACAACAAAAATGCCCACAGCCACACGGCCTTCGTCGTTACCCATCTACCCTACCAAGAACAAGAATCCTGTGCTGCCCTAACCTTCTTACAACCCCATAGGTCCGTGTGATATTTTTTTACCACCGACTGAAGAGAGAGCTGAGATGAAAGGAATTGGCGTCGGTGGAGAACATCCATGCTGAAGTTATAATGTTCTTGAGAGGCATTCCAGTCGAGGGGTTCCAGGGTGCTTTCCCAGCAATTGTCTACGCGGGTTTATTGCAGGAGGAGGCTATGTTGAAGTATTTTGTCAATTTGTACCATTTGGATGAATAAATCAGTTTTTTTCCTGAATATGATCATTACTTTCATAACGCACCCTCTATTCTCATGTCTCATCAAGTACACAACTGAGTGCACTACGATGTTGACTGACACGACCCAAAAGAACGGCGAACCCACCTATTCTTCCACAACGCAGATATGGTGGGAAGGGCTGTGTATGTCGAGCTTAGCTCCATTAACACAAGCCTTTAAATTAAGTTTGTAATGTAGTAAAATTACACTACAAACTGAACGTGTCTTAGGAATGCAACGTGAAACTATAGGACCAACAACTGCTCAGAGTATAGATACGTGTAGATTCGCTCCCACAGAAATTTTACCGTTTTTTCTTGGAAATTAAATTAAGAAATAACTCCGTCAGTTATTTTCTTTACTAAGCGAATTCATTTTCAAGTTTGCTAACTAATACTTGCAGTAGTATCAAAAGCATTTGTTTCTCTTATATTTTACAGACTGATGTCAAAACCAATAAGCAATATAATTATATTTTTGTAATCAAACTATGTGTCTGCGAATACGTTTCTTATGCGGGAGAAAACCTTGCCAAAAGGGACATTCCAGAAAACATTTTTTTACGTTATCAGAATAATGTCGTATCATCTTCCCAAGTTACAAAACCATTTAGTAATTACAATGAAAGATTCTTACCTCAGTTTCAAAGAACTGACGCAGAACCAATAAATTTAACTAAGAAGAAGAATAAATTTATTAAGAAGAAGAATAAATTTATTTTCTCAGGATAACATAAATATATACAGTAGTTACAGAGCGTGAAAAAAAAAAACAAAACAAAACAAAAACTCTCCCAGGTCTGACCTTAATGAAGAAAAAAAATATCAAATTATACAAACTAAAAAAAACCTTTGTCCAAATTGTTAAGTCTTAACTACTATGTACATTACAGCAACTACAATATGAATGTTAATTAAAGTATACATCAGATAAAAGCTAACAAAAATACACAACTAGAGGAAGAAAAACTAATAACATTTTTAATATGTACATATAAAACAATATTTTAAATCCTGAGAAAATTTAGGGCCTCCAAGGCAAGCCTGTTTAGAGGACACCGTGTAATTATATTATTAAAAACTAAAAAAAAATAAAAAGTTCAGACAGTTAAATTTAAAAAGAAAAAAGTCCCTATAAGCTATTTTATTGAAATTTTGTAATCATGTGTAAGATAATACATGCTACTGGAATCTATTTCAGGGTAAATTTTGTGGACCATGCTTGGAAAATTAATGAAAATTTAATTCATTTATTCCTGAACCTCAATTAAAACCTCAATGTCGCAGAAAGAAAAACAACCATTGTTTTAATGTCTTCAAAAAACAGAATTTTGACTTTTTAAATTTTATTTCATTAGGAAATTTTGTTAAATATTCTTGGGGCTAAAAAAAAGTAAGTTTTAGTAAAAAATGTTTTTTGTGGTTTAGGTGTTCTAAAAGTTATTTGCATTGCGAAGTTTAAACCTATACTCATTAATGTCAACATCCGGTAGGTTTCCACTCTTATCATAGAACAACTTTAAAGTTTTGTACACAAACATAAATCTTAGAGGTAAAATATTAAGGCTGACAAATAGAGGGAATGAGGTTTCAGTTTTAGGTTTGTTTACTATAATTCTAATAAAATGTTTTTGAAGTTTCAAAATAGGCTGTAGCTTTGTCTTGTAAGTGCCTCCCCAACACGAAATACCATAGTCTAACCGACTGTTTACCAATGAAAAATAAAAAAGACGTAATATCTCTTTGTCACAAAAATTCCTCAGAAAATAAAAAACTCGTAAATAATTTTTTAATTTAGATTTCAATACTAATATGTGGTTATTCCAGTTTAATTCTCTGTCTAACACTACGCCTAGATATTTAACTTCACTTGCTTCTGCAACCGGTTTACAAGATAAATTGCAAATAGAATTATTGCAAAGACAATTAAAACATTTATAAATAATTGCACCGGCGTCAAAAGACACTTGACCTCTTAAACTAAAATTAATATAACTTGTCTTCTCAGGGCTAAGAACCATTCTGTTTTTACAAAACCACCACTTTAGCGCTTTGAGATCAACATTCATAGCAAGCTCTATATCACCCCAGCTGGAGCTGGAATAACACAAAGCAGTGTCGTCAGCAAAACAAGTTATACTACCCTGAAGACTAGCATTACAAAGATCATTGATGTAAATTAAGAAAAGAGTAGGGCCTAAAACTGATCCTTGAGGTACACCACACTTAATTTCACCCATTGCACTGAAAACTCCATTAATTTTTACACACTGTCTTCTAGATTTTAAATAATCTTGAAACCAATTTAAAACAACTCCCCTTATCCCACAGTCAAACATTTTTCCCAATAATATTCCGTGATCAACAGTGTCAAAGGCTTTTTTTATGTCCAAAAACAGCCCACTAACATGTTTGTTTTGGTCAAGTCCCTCAGATATCAATCCAATGAAATTTAAAAGTGTAGTTTCGGTGCTCACGCCCTCTCTGAACCCATACTGATTGCGACTAAAAAACTCCGTCAAAGTGAGGAAATTAATCAATTTTCGCTTCATAATTTTCTCTAAGACCTTAGATATGGTAGAAACCAAAGAGATAGGGCGGAAGTTGCTACAAATTGTTGAGGGGCCTTTCTTGTGAATCGGAATAACAACTGCTGACTTCAATTTTTCCGGAAAAACTCCTGTTTGAAAACTTAAATTTACTATAAATAAAAGAACATAACAAATTTTTAGGAAATGTGTGTTTAATTAAAGTTGAACTAATTCCGTCTAATCCGGGAGACTTGCCATTCTTTAATGAGTTGACAGCGTCTTGCAGGTCCTGTAAGAGTACAGGTTCCAGAAACATAGAACGCATTTCGTAATTCTTAGGGAATGACCCGGCATAAGGCAAAAATTCACAATTTGTCGGTTCTTCAATACTGTCGGCTAAGCTATCAACAACCGTTAGGAAATAGTTGTTGAATTTATCAGCTATTATTTTAGGATCTCTAGTAATTTCATTTTGTCCTATTTCCAATGAATAATCCATTTGTTTACTTTTTTGACCAGTTATTTCATTTAAAATATTCCAAGTTTGTTTTGGGTTACCTTTGCTTTTTTTCAAACAGATTTTTATAATAAGCATTTTTTTAGATCTTTTATGTCTTTGTTCAGTTTATTTCGAAAGCGAATGAAAAAAAATATTAAACCTGTCACCTTGTTGGTTTCTGTGCTTTTTAAATCTCTTAAACAGTTTATTTCTAAATATGATACGCTTACAGATTCCATCGTTGATCCAAGGTTTCAACTTAACACATTTATTTCTTAGTTCAATTTCAGCTTTACTTGCACTAATCGCAACTTGCAACAAATCATAAAACTTATCAAAAGCATCAGACGCGTTCTCCGTTCCATACACTTGTGCCCAGTCAGTTTGGCCGAGAACATCGTTAAGATATTTTATAGTTGATGCGGTATTGTTTACTTGTGCTATCAGCTGTTCGAGGACCGGGTGAGGAGGGGTGCCCCCCCTCAACCCACCCCCACACGGCTGTCAGCGAGTGGTCGGTTATGTGAGCATGCTCTACCGCAGCACTGATCATTGTCTTGTCTTTGCAGGCAAGTTTAACATAAACATGATCAATGCATGTCTCAGAACGCTCTGCAATTCTTGTAGGCTCATTGATCATCGACTCAAATCCATGACTAGCCATCAACATTTCGTAATCGTCTACTGCACTACTATTGATTAGTAAATTAATGTTCATGTCACCAATTATACAAGCACTTCTTTTTAATTTTAGTTCATTTTCTAAAAATGTTTGTAGCTCAGATAAAAACGCAGGAATAGAATAATGTTGCAACCTGTATATAGCCATAAAAAACCATTCATATGAATCAATTTTAACGGAGAACGATAAAACATCTGCTGTTTGAAAATAATTAGTAGTTGAAATAAAATTTACACTTTTAACAAACGAGTCATGAACATAGACAGCGACTCCACCAGCTCTATATTTATTATTACATTTTAAAAATAGCGTATAGCCATTAATTTGGTACAGATTCGCTTCGGAATCTTTAATCCATATCTCGGAAAGGAATATAAAATCGGGTCGTCTTTTATAAGAAGATAGGTGTAACTAGCAGGCTATCAAAGTTATGCCTCATGCTGCGAATATTTTGATGAATAACCATAAAAGTTCTATCGAAACAATTTATCTCTTCAAAAACTAGTATCATTAATTAAGTTCAATTTTTTTTATTATTAATAAAATTTTGGACTGCCTTTAGAGAAAAATTAAACTAAAATATTACAATACATGTCACAAAAAATTCATAATTAATTTCATCAATTACACAGCAAATTAAAGTTATGGAATCAATAATTAAATACATACTTACAATACAAGAATAGTACTAAAGCCTTTCAAGGTCAGCCTGGTTACATACTTGTATGACAGGTGCATTGTCCTCTTTTCTTAGGAAAACTTTTCCTCCCCGGTGCCACACATACTTGTACCCTTTGTCCTTTTTCGCCTGACGAGCGAGCGCATACAACCTCCTCCTTGAAGGTGTCAGTGACTCGTTGAGGTAGATTGTGGAGTCCATAGCCATTCCAAGATGCCGCGTTGAGAGATCCCTCTTCTGATGCTTCCTCTTCTGGAGTTCCTCCTTGTCAAGCCGACGGACAAACTTCACAATGATGCCACGGGGTCCTCTGCGAGCCGCATCATTCTTCTTCCCCAGACGGTGACAAGCGTCGATCATCGTGGCGTTGATGTCCATGTTAACCGCTTTCCCAACTTTAACCACGATGTCAACCACGTCGTCGACAGTCTCTGTAGGCTCCTCAGGGATGCCCTGGATCTCGATGCAGTTCCTCCTGGAGTACATCTCTTGTTCCTCTACGCGGGTCTCCAAAGCAGCAATCTCATTCCTCAACGCTTTATTCTCCGCCTCCAACTTCTCCATCCCTTCCCTATACTTCTTCATTTCATCCACCTGGCTCCTCAAAATAGCAGCAGTTTCGGCGAGCTTGGTGTCAAGGCTCTCATGTGATTTATTGAAGTCAGCAATTATTACTTTCTGGTCAGATTTTTATTTCATTGATTGCCTGCATGACATCTTCAAGTGACAGTTTACCTTGCTCAGCCTGTACTTCCAGTCTCATACTGCGACGTCGGATTGCAGCACATGGGTTGCACCTCCAGGCGATGTCCTCATTAGTGAGAGTCTCGATATCCACTTTGCTCATGTTAACACAGTTTCCATGAAACAAAACGCCCACAGTCAGCACACAACAACTTTAGGTGTTTACCGGTGACGGCCTTCACACAAACGCCACAACTCGACATAAATTAACAAATAAACAAACAAATTAATAAAAATATAGACAAATTGCGAAATTAAAACTCCACCAAGTGATCCACTAACTACGATAGTTAACGCACACACAACTCCAGTATCGCGAACTTAAAACCCTGCAAAGGGACACAGAGAGAGATAAGAGCTGAGCGATCCGCACTGCCTGAACTCTGAACCATCACTTCCAAGTTACAACCTGTATTACTAGATTAGATGTATAAAATTGAATGCATAATTGTACATATGTAAGTGTTGCATTTGCAATAAATGTAAAACTACAAATATAATAAACATTTATTTAAATAACAAAGTGTGCAATAAAATTGTTACAAGATATATAAATTTGGAAATTGAGTTTATTTTTATATTTAGAGATTCTTTTGAAATAAATGTGAGGTACTCCGTAGTTATAAAATATTCTTTGTTGAACATGTAATAATACGATAACTGCTGTACAAATTGTCAGATTTTAGTCCCCATTTACATTAAAGTGACCCAAAAAACTTGTTCGAGAAGTTAATAGAAGTGTCCAATCCACAGCTAGTCCCCTTTGTTGATGCAGGGTTTGTAGTACTAATTATTTGATATAAACCGTGAGCATGTCAGACTAGGACACGCTGAGACCGTTTAATGTCCAAGGTGAGAGTAAAACATAAAGATTAGTGTAATAACGTATTTTACATGTTTCAAGATTCGTAGGTCACTCTTTATATAAATATAAAAACCTGGAATTTTTGACAATATCGGTACATGCACTTGGCTGAAAATGCCTAATTTAGACTCCATATCTTTGGCTGACGGTTATATAACTATCACTTACGTGTCTGACGGTTGGATTTAAATGTTTGTATTAAAATAATTAATTTTAATATACGTATTGCTTCATATTCCTTTTACGTCTTTAATTACCGGACCAAAACTAGTGTTGGCTGAAGATCAATTTAATTTTTGAAGGGAAAAATTCATCACTTTTACAAAACTCAATATGTAAGCTTCTATTCGTAAATGTTTGGCTCCTAAACTATTACATAAATCAAAATAGATTCTTGTGGTTTTGTCTATATAAGAACGTTCCTTGCGGAAGAAGAAATATTGACACTGTTATTAAAATAAATCAGCTGACATGTCTCCTATAGCAGTCCACATTTAAATTACTTATATCTATGGAAACAAAAATATAAAATTTCGGGAAATTTCAATATTTTAAACTGTTCGGTAGTATATTTAACATCAATCTAACCGCAGCACCTCGGAGAAACCACCGAACAAGGAACACAATGTGAGGCTCAGAGAGAGAACTAGGACGGACCTACAGTAAGTTATTTTTATAGTCCATAGATCATAGTTCCTGCTCTCACTGTCTCATGCCCTTCAAAGTACGCAGATTACATCCTGGTTTTATCTAAACTTTATCACAGCATAGATCACTAGACCACTGCAAATATTATTGGGTATAAATAAATAATAACATATAAAATAAATTACAATAATAGCAACGTGATTGAAATTAAATAGATATTTATGTTTGTAGATCTTTTAATTACTTGCATATCCCAAATATTGATGATTACTATAAATTCCATCGGTATGTTCTCAGTAAAATTTGCGCTGTGGCCTGTTTTTAATTATCCATGTACCTTAACCGAGCATATAGAATCAACTTAATATTTTCCAAAATAATAAACGGCCATATGAATTTTGAATCTGATATACACAGTTGATAGAAATATAGAACATTTTTAAGAAAACAATTTCCTTAGCTATATCTCACTGCTACTTTCCCGGTATTCGGTAGTAGCATGAGTACTAACAGTGAGCAAAGTAGTGTATAATAACTGGCAAATTCTAAGAAAGTAGTTTATGAAGCAAAAATGGTTTAACCCATTTCGTTTGGTACTTTCTCACAGTACTCGATACAGCAATTGCACAATATTACAGTATTACACAAGTATTACAATTATCAATGCCATACTGGAACCTATTAAATTTTAAAATACTTGAACTTTCCGCTTAAACTACATTATAATTTCCGTTTTATCAAAATAATTTTGGATTATATAGCAACATTAATGCAATGTATGAATATTAATTATCGCATATTAATGCAAAAGGTGAACATCTATTAGGTACATGCTGAAGAAAGTATTACCAGAATGTGGCTAGGCGACATCTTCTACAGTAGTAGTTAAAGTATCATCTTATCAACTCCAGGGTACGAGTAACAATAATCTTCACTTAGTGTGAAGAAGTCTAATCATTCATAAATAAAACTACTTCGTTAGTATTTCAATTTAAATTACAGAAAAAACCTGCAATTCGCTGCAGAAATTTTCCTTTTGTTTAATTTGCTTAATATTGTTTTAGCTCAGGAATTATGTGTTCAGATACAATGGTATTTACTTGAATTGTTATTTGCAAAATTCTCCTATAGCGTAAACTAATACATTTGTAACCTTTAACTTTTTCGAAATCTGAAGGATACTAAAATGTTTCTATGCTTTTTTACTATTGTTCCGAAAAACTACAGAAATAACTGTATTGCATATTTATGCAATGAAATCTCTCTCATACTAAAGGAAATTTCATTCTAAATCGATGTGAGAGTGAGAACAGTTTTAGGCGTGTAAATTTAGTGTACCTAAAACAATAAGTTGTGTTCCTAATGGCTTGTTTTCCAAGAGACTTCTGTTTAGTTTCAAGGAATTTATTTATTGACTAATTTACTGGGAATAATAAAAAAGAATTCATTTTGTATTTGCTCTGTACATTCATTAAAAAAATGAAGGTATCTCTAATGCAATAATCTACGTAAATTTTGTCCTACGTCTGTAAATGCATATTTTAAAATAGACATTCTAATCTAGATGTTTTTTTTATTATTCCAGCTACTCCAAAACCACTTTATGATCTACATTAGCCATACCTAATTTATCCTATATTTCAATTGGGATTATTTAAGAGTGAAGGATCACAAGTTAAAATAAATATTTAGTATAAGCAATCGTATAAGGATATTAACTTTCTCGTATATAGTAAAAAAACATTTATTGAATGATGCTTTGAATACATATGCTTCATTTAGCAGTCAGGTAATTAAAAGATCTCATAAAGATAAATATTTACAATGCTCCTAAATTACGTAATAAAGGGCAGAAATTAAAATGTCCTTTAATGAATATTTGACGTTAAATGAATAGATGAAACGATGACTTCTTGAAAATGAAGCAATATTTGGCGTAAGTTGTAAATTTTTTGAGTTTTAGAACCTATATACAGTTATAATTCAATGGACATTAATTTTCTCAGTGTATAACGTTACACGGTTAAAAGTTTTAAATTTTATAAGCATTTTCCATAAAACTTACATCAGGATCATCGATGTATTACACTTAATTTCTGTCATATCTACTTCTGCACAACAGCAATAGTAATACTATTTATTAATGACTGGTGGTTTATTTTACTTGTCTGTGTATAAATGTGGCTCGGCCAACGGTTTTGTCTTACTGGAAATAAAAGTTATTAAATAAATAGCCTTTAACTAAAATAAACTAGACTTTTTGTTTTTAGTTAAAGAACATAGAATAAAACATGTTAAATAACTACACTTTTAATATAATAAAAGAGTAACTTCATCTAAGAAGAAAACCACAAAGAAGTTGGAATAGCATTAATTTACATGGATGTGTGTTACATTCTTATTGCGGATTTGATTATCAGCTATCATATGCCGGTATTAAAATTTTTATTTGGGAATAGAAAGGAAATTTTGTAGTAATTTTTATATTTTAAAAATCTTAGTACATTGGTTAAGCTTGATAGTTTTACGAAGTCTTGATTACACTAATTATGTCAAGTTTTTAAAAATGAGATTACACTTTTTTTATTTTACAACCACGTAAAGGTATTTTTATTTACGAACTTTGTTTTATTATTGATTTTTTTCTACATTAAAAGTTTTGTATTTTGTTACATTTATATTAAAATGAAAAAGATTCCTGACCTATCTTTTAAACAGTTATGGTACTAAATTATAGAGTAATAAATAAACTTAGTTAAAACAAATTATATAATATAATGTGAAATAGAGATTTGGAATTATTTCCTGACATGTTCAGTATAAAAGGTTTTTACATTTTGTAATTTGTTTTTTAGTAATTTTGTACACACTCTTTGCATATTTTGTAATATAATTATTTACAAACAGTATATTTTAGACGCTTTAGAGTTGAAACTGTTTTTCTGCCAAAACAATCGATTACAACTAGTGCCGCTGGCCTGGGATTTGTATGTCTTTGGTGTCCGTTTAAACATTTTTCACTCCGGTAATTTTTAATCCACCAGTGAGAGCTTTTTAAAACGAAACCACGGTAGTGTGAAAGATAGTTAAAGTATGTTTCCAGTCTCTTGTATGTCCTCAAGAATTTAGTATCATTCTTCGTTCTTAACATTTTACGTAATGGTTGAGTTCTTTTACTTTGTCTTACAACACGTATGGAACACAATGGAATATGACCGGTATAATCTTGATTAGTATATTTATGGGTTTATATTATTACTACATGATAGGTATTGTTTAGCTACTATCACCATATCTCAAATAGTTCGTTTGGCCTCATAATAGTTTAGTCCCTAATGAATATTATTACGTATGCGTCTTAACCTCTCACAAACATATTGCAAGATTTTTAGGAAGCTAGGAAGTAATAATAATTAAAGTATAATTGATAACTCGATTTAAGGCATACATATTTCTGTGCTCATGATTTTAAATGCGCAGAGCAAGTTAGGAAACAGCCTAAATTAAATTATACAACTTTTAGACTACGTATAATTAAAAACATTCGAATAATATCACCTTTTTTATAAAGTGCTGAAAATATTACAAAAAATCCGTAAAATCTCTTTCATCCATATCTTTCTACGAAATATGCAAAAAAAAATATTTTAAAATCCTTCATCACTACAGCTTAATACCTTTTGAACTGTTTGAGGCTACTTCTCTTCTATGATGAGTAACTTTCTTTCTTCAGTAGCCTACGCCTTAGACGGATTCTTATCGCCCCTTTGTTTGTTTCAAACACTGTTTAGTAGAATTTAGATGAATCCATACGGTTGGGAAAATGTCCTATTTTTTCTCATTATTTGACGATTACTCGATAGTAGACTACCCGTTTTGTCTCTCCCATGTTGAATACGTTTTAAATAGAATGATTTTAATAACCTATGGGTACACTTTGGAATCGTTCCATTCACTGGTATATTACAAGGTTACACACCAAGGCTACACCAAGTGTCACTTAAAGTTCGCTGATGTTTCATGAGTAATATCAAGTCCTGCAAATAACTAAACTCTAAAATGATATACTTCGCTATAATTCAGTTAACATGTATTACGGCTGACTTGGAGTTTCAAATATCATCGGTCGTAGTGTTAATATCTTAAAAGTGATATAATGCTTAGTATTTAAAGTTAACATATAAAAGTACCGCCCATGACTCGAGGGGTTGAATAACTCTCATTGAATTTGGTCTATTGAATTGTAAGTCACTTCTGGAAATAAGTTTTTTTTCAAGGTCGGAAATTAATTAAAATGGTCGGAATTAGACGTGTTTCAATGAAATAGGGCTCTCACGCAAACTAATGTAAGCATGTACAATTTTTTCGGGGCAATGTAACCAATTTGGGCTAGAAGTGTTTCTAAACCAGAAATCGTAGGTTTTTATCCACGAATAAAAATCCCATAGAAGTATATCTTATTAGCATGTAACATTAATTAGCTAACCAATTGTTGTTAACAATTTGGCTGCAACATTCGCTACAAGACCTTCTCAATTAAACAATTTGGCGTGCATTTATATATTTGTTACTTGAATAGGCGGGAAAATTATAAATACTTCGTAGCACATGAGGTAGCTTACACATTTTGTATAATAGTAATATTAACCCCGTAACATCCGTATAAACGCAAAAAATATTTTTTAGATTCTTCTAATATAAACATTAAGTTGTTTGCACTTTAAAAATTAAACCTGAATGTTATAGGCTTTACCAAAAAACTACAACATTCAGAACTGTAATTTACTCCCTCTGAATAAAAGTTGGAAGAAACTGGTCGAAATATTTTATTTAATATTATTAGTTATAAATTCGTGAATTATGATTATGAAAAGTTTTTGGGGGACATTTAAATAATTTTACTATATTGTAGAACTATCTAGGTTTTTTAAATGTAGCTGTATAATAAAATGTCATATCAAAGGTGTCTGTAGCTGGCATTTTGTAGCAAGCATGTTATAAATATATTTATTGATATATTTGTACCGATAACATTTAAGACTATATTAGTACAACCGGGATTTTTGTTGCATTTTAGTAATAAACGTAACGTAGGAAATGACGTGTCTGCACAATTCAAGATTAAAAGAAAATAAGAAATACAGCTGAAATATACCCAATGGTATAATAATATATACGAATTATGTATATCTATAGAAACAACAAGATACAGGTTTTGTTTAGTATATAGCTTAGTTTAAGACAACAGTTTTTCTATTTCGAGCACGTCAGGGAAAATCCACCAGTATACATTATGGCCAGGACCAGAACCAGAACTTACAAACAAATTAGTTTAAACATTTTTTAGAAATCACAGCTTGTGCTATACGAACTCTTACAAAAAACCGTTTTTATACATCCAACTGTTAGTAACAGACATAATAACAGTTAAAATTAGTGAAAAAAACTAATACTACGTAAACAATATTCAAATAAGTGTTGTTATTTTCTTTGAGTTTTGTGTTTAGGTTTATTAAGTTCATCTGAACTTTGTTTTAAAACTGCAAAGCGTGTGTTGTAGGCTCTTTATAATCCGCTCTGCACCCAAAGAATACAGAGAGAATCGTTTTGTAAGAAAGAAGACAGTGTGGAAGAGGACCTGTTTTACGTAATTGATAAGAAATCAAAAAAATTTATAACAGAAGCATCTTCTTACTTACGCAAACAGCCTTCTTTCTGACGTATTTTAATGGACTAAATATTGAAATTTAAGTTATATTAGTGTAAGCTAGCTGAATAATAATATCAGTGCTCGACTAAATCATGTTAAATTCTTTAAATAAAATATTTAAACAATTTTACATGATAATTTCGAAATGAAAAATATTCTATAACTTTGACCTTTATGAATTAGTTACTGAATCGTACTCCAGAGCTCTCTCTTATCGTAGAGTTTAATCACTTAACGTTTTACCGAACTCCATTAGGTTTTTTAGTCAAACTAAACTTCTTTGCCTTAAATAATTGTATATTTTCAGTTTCGGGACAGTACTACACTACCTGCAGTTTCACATCTAGTAGGCACCTGCTGAAGAAAGATTACCATAGTATGCCAGCAGACATCTTCAACTGTCTTGGTAGGTATGTGTTTACTGTCTCAGCTACATCACGTGATGTGTCAGAGTTTAAGTTGTTCTGACTCGGATGCGCTATTCACTAACAATAATCTTAATATGTTCGAACACTATGTACAAAAGAAGATTTCATTATTCTGACTCAAGTGTGTTACGTATTTGTATACTAATTATATTTTTATACTTATACTAACGTTTGATTTAACTTAAAAAGTTATATTGTATTTTAAAATAGTTGATTTTACTCGTAATATTCCAAAGTAAATAAGAATTAAAATCATCGTACCTATTGTAGATGTCGACAGAATAACAACTGAAGGTTTATATCCTTAGATAGTTCACTAGATATTTGCAAGAAATGTTCCACCTGTGAAAAATAAATCCTTAAGATGATACTAATGCAATCGCCGTGGATGCCTGAGCTCATAATGAGCTGGATTAATGCATGGTTCAAAATGCTGTAGGTAAAAAAAAATAAAAATAAAAATAAGTTATTGATTAAAATTATGTGGTTTGTTAGGTAGGCAAAACGTTATGCAAGTTATATCACAGAACTATAATCCCTGGTACAACGAATTTCAAGGTTGATATGTAGGGACAAGGACTCTACTGACCAGCAGCTCTTGGCTATCCTCAGACGCAGTCCTCTATGGTCCTCATCTTTGCGTTAAGATGATATGGCTCCTATACAAAATCATCGGATTAAGAATAAGGTCCAATCTCCTTCAGCCGTTGTCCGTAGCCATTCATAACCAAGGTGATACAATAATTAGGAGTTAGCATCAACCACCCATAGCACCAAGTGCTTCCTCGTAACTCTCCACCATATTCCTACACAGGAATACAAACTAAGTTGGGAAATATAGTGGATTTACTTTATCGTCAACAACAAGCATAGAGATATAGCAGTTCAGGTATTTGTGGGGCTAGAAAATTTTTACTTAAGCAGTTTGGCATAGTATTACAAATCAATAATCTAGAAGCCTCTTATAAATCTTACAACTGTGTTTAAATATATTCAAAATACCATAGCCCTGCTCCTGAAGCCAAATAAAAAAATAGCATAAGCCTATATCTTCACAAAATATACAACTGATCATACAGCATTAAATATATTATACTAAAGAAGAAAAATACCCATAGTGCAATAATTCTTATATTTAACAAGGAATTAATAAATAATATAAAAAATAGTATATTACAAAAGAATAAAACCATGCAACAAAATTAAAAGAGACAATAAATATAAAACAACTCGTATATAGCATTTATCATTAGATTTAGTTTTCTAACTAATTACTGTAACATTAAGGAACGTACAGGGAAAAGAGTCTACACAGACCTTATGTCCTGAAAATGTAGGTGAATATTATTTTATTATGTGTAAATTAATTGTATGAAAAGTTTCAGTAATATGAAACTGAATGAATGAAGGATATGATTAAAGACATTATGTTGATTATAAATAGTATGGAGAACAAAATCAAGAGTTAAAAATTAACAAACAGGACAAGAACTCTGTGTAAATGTATTGTTCTATGTTTATTTTAGAGAAGAGTGGGTCCATTCCGGTCAGCTGGACCGTACTCAGACCAGTTATTTTTCTGAAAATTTTTACGTAGCCTGGGCCAGCCCCGCCACAATTGTACAGGATACAGGTAAGTGACTCAGCCTTCTTACTGCTGTTAAACACCAACACTACTCCGTAACTTTTTTCTTTAAAACTTTACGAAATTAAGAATTAATTACCTTTAAATTTTGAATACAAGTAGGAAAAGAATGATAAAAATGTGACCTAGAATAAAATTGTTTGTTGCCACCAATGATTTGTGTTGGTGAATATTTGTAATTCCCAATATATTCCTATATCTTTTGTTGTGAGAACGTGGGATTATAGACCAAGCCAAAATGTTTGTAAAAACTAATAAATAAGACTTTTATAAATTTTTTCATGGCTACAATTGTAGTTTCTTGAAACAATAATTCTACCCTTCGCAAACCCATTCTTCTGAATATATTTATTCAAAACTGCTAGACGTAAAAAAACACACCCCACCCAATCTAGAATACCCCTAAAAGAACTAATGGTGCCATGTAATTGCCAGATAGACTTAGTTTTTCAGCAATAGTATGAAATTTATAACAATTTCCACTCAAACATTATTTAATATCCTTAAAAACAGCAAAGGTCTGATAGTGTGATGCTTTTTATAATGTTTTAATAGTATGTGAGTGTGTGTCAGCAATTTCAATGCCGTTCAACTTACAGCACGTCAGACAATAACTACGTGTAACACAATGTGATTGCCAGTGGCTGGACGAGGACTAGGACTTTCAAGGGTAAGTTATTTATATTACTGAGTTTACAATTTAGTTTTATTGACTATTACATACAAAACAAAACACTTGAACAGTTAATATAAAAAGATGGCCTGATTCCAAAGCATACAGCATTTTTGTATCTGTAATTTAATTTATTTCCCTTTATTTTTCAAGGGCTGTCAAAGTTTAAACTTTTTTCTCTTTATTGAAAAGCTAATAAACTTTGTTTTGGGTTTTATTTTACCCTATCTGTACACAAAACCTGCAGGGACAATCGGATTCAATCATTTTAAAATTATTACTAGTCACAGTAGTCAAGTCAAGTCAAGTCGCTGTGACTGTGGGGGGGTGGATCCCCCACATCTTTCAAGGCCTCTGCCGGTTAGGCTTTTGCCATGTGTCTCGAGGGTCAAAGCCCTAGTAGCTTTCGCTACCTGTCAGTGGGGTGAAGTGTCGTGGTTCAGTCGAAGTTGTAGTCGATGTCATCAGTCATCCATGGGAAGACGCAGTTGGGGGACCTCCTGGGCGCGAAGCTTACGGATGTCTTCCCACGGTGAGGACTCTGCAGCTTCCTCAAGGCTCAATGTCAGGCCTTCTATGAAGCTCCTGATGGTAGGGACGTTGGACGAAGCCCTGACTACGGTGTTCCTCACGAAGCAGGGCGACCCAGTAGCCCGCCGAAGACACACGCTCTGGACAGCTAACAACTGCCTCCTTGCGGTCTTGCAGGTGAGGTGGGTACCCATGCTGGGGCCGCATATGTGAGCACTGGTCGTATCAGAGCCGTGTAGAGCATGACCTTTGTCCTGGTCGGTAGCTTCGTGGAGTTGAGCAGGGGGCCGATGCTGCCGAAGCCCTTCCTCGCATGGCCACAGATCCTCTTGATGAGGGGTGTGAAGGTCAGCTTGGAGTCCAGGAGTACCCCCAGGTACTTGACTGAAGTCTTCCACGGTATGTCGTCGCCGTCGAGTGACAGGTGACGGCCGTACGCTTGTCTCCTGGTCCTCGTGAAGTTTATGGCTTCACATTTGTCAACGTTGACCTTGATCCTCCACTTGGTCAACCAGGGCTTCTACGTGCAGCTGCCGCTGGACGTAGAACCCAACCATCCTCAGGTTGGCAGAAGTGGCCGTGAGAAGCGCATCGTCCGCGTACAGGGAGAGCTGCACTCTTGGAGCGACTGGAAAGTCGTTTGTGTACCACGGGTACAGGATCGGGACGAGGACTGATCCCTGTGGCACACCAGATGTCACTGGGCGGGTCGTGGAGGTGGATCGGGCAACGCTGACGGAGAAGGTCCGGAGGTGGAGATAGCTGCGGAGCAGCCGGAAAATACTGCCAGGCAATGGAGACGATGACAGCTTGAAGAGCAGTCCCTCGTGCCACACCTTATCGAAGGCTTTGCTCACGTCTATCAGGACCGAAATGGAGTGGTGTTTCCTTCCTACAGCTCCGGTGATGTTTTTCAGGACTCTGCGAAGCTGAAGGGTGGTGGAGTGGTCAGTGCGGAAGCCGAATTGTTCTGTCCTGATAGACGTGAAGAACTCCTCAGGGTATCTTGCCAAGACGATCTTCTCCAGAATCTTGGAGAGCACAGGCAGGAGGGAGATCGGCCTGTGGTTTTCCGGGAAGAGAGGGTCCTTGCCGGGCTTGGGTATCATGATCACCTTGGCATCCTTCCAGGTGGTCGGGAAGTGAGCCAGACGTAGCCATGAATCGAAGATGCAGGTGATCGTGACGATCACCGAAGCCGCCTGCCGGGCAATGGAATAGTTTTAAGTTTATTGATGAAAAATATTAATTTTTTTATGAGAAGGATTATCTAGTGTACGTCTTCCAGCAATTTTCTGCATTTTTTTGGTTAGGTTTAATATTAAATTTATTTTAAATTAGCGTACTTTACCTTACTAACATTAATAATACCCAACTAATTCATGTATGATGTTTAAAACTTATTAATTTAAATACGATTTCAAAACTTTTGCAAAAAAAATACAGTCTATACTTCCTAACTTATTTAGTTAAGTTTAATGTAAATATAAACCAGAGCACGCATCCATAGTATAAGAGAGAAGACTGTAATTTTTTTTCTCACTTTTCAAGACTCCATTTCCAGCTTTATTTAACTAAACATGTAATGGTATATTAAAAATTCATTGTTATAGAAGTTTTCTGGATCCTAGGGTCCTACTAATAGTAAGAAATGTTACCACCACTATTTTTGGTTAAAGGTTCAGTGAAAGTACAACTTAAGGCTCTCCCCAGGGTAGCGTCCTTTCTCCTGGTTATGGGACGACCTGTTTAAGTTTGTAACAGTAGTGGTCTTTTCACACAGGTATATACAGATGAGTTGACATGATGATTCTTGGGAATGGAAATTTTATAAAACCACAGTTACGGAATCGACCAATGCAACCCCAAAGAAAGCAAAAAACTGGTGGTACAGGATTGGTCTTAGTGCTAACGCGGCCCAGGTAGCCCAATTGCACAATTGGAAGGGGCCAACACTGGCCATCAGTCATTTTTTGCCAAGAAGGCTCTACTATCAAGGTTCATGTCTCTAGTTAAGTTCTAAATGTTGTTGACAGGTGACGGAATTAGGGACTACAACTGTGAGGGGAATATAGTTATTGATGCAGTGCAGTCTTTCGATCGGAGAGTCTTGTGATTTTCAGCCTGAGCTATTGTAATGGCTTTATATCTGTGGATTAGACCTGGACTAACGTTTGGGGCTGTTGTCTGGTGGATAAATACTCATCCTCACGTGGGCTGGCCTGCATCCTAAGGATAATCTGTCTCACAATAACCGGAGGTAACCCAACTGACCCGGTTATTGGCTTGAATGGTTGTCTTAATCTAGATCTTTTCTGTATTGATATTTTCTGATAGGTCTCGACCTATCAGACCTTGCTGCTGTAGCCCACGTCTTTCGCCTACTGACTTGCCCAGACCCTAAAGTCGCACACCTTGCTCTTGAAGGTATCGCTGTGTCGGCCGGTCAGCGGTCTGCTGATAGAGCAGACAAAGAGTACCTTGTGGCATATCTGAATGGGGATTTCGCGGGTAACTCCAATGTCGTGACCACCTTCTGTCTGGCCCAGGCTGCCCGGAATCGCCTCTCCAAGCGGCTCCCTGACCTCCGTTGGGGATGGTGCGGGGAGAGGGATTCCTTCCAGCTGACTGACCCGGGTGAAAGGTTCACCTCCATTGTGGACAGGGGCTCCCGGTCCAGAGTGTCATCCTGCCTGCGGTCGGCTATGCAGTTATCTTATCGTTCTGCATTGTCTGCTAAGCCGGACCAAGGCAGGGTGATGAGAGTTACCGCCGCGTGCCCCACTTCGAACCATTTTCCTCTACGAAGGTCGCCACACAAGGTTTGCTGACTGGCGATTCATTCATAGGGCGCGCCTCAACGTTTTACCCTTGAATGGATGCAGGCGCTGGGGTGCTGGGGAGCGGCGCTGCCGCCGATGTAGTCGTCATGACGAGACCACGGCCCAAGTGCTCTGTCACTGTCTCCCAACCATGGCCGTGGCCACTAAGCGTCATGACGCCGTCCTTGGCCTCCTCGCGGCATCTATCCGACCTTCACCTGGGGTTGAGGTGCGCCAGAACCAGCGGGTACCTCTCGACCAGCTGCTGCCTGAACGTGTTGTTCCAGACAACTTGGCTCGCCTCCGGCCTGACTTGGTGGTCATCGACCGTGACCGTAAGTTAATTAAATTGGTCGATGTCACCATGCCATACGAGGACGGATGGCAGTCCATTATTGAGGCATAGGAGAGGAAATATGCTGCATATGATCCCCTCGCCCAGACTCTCCGAGCCGGCGGCTTCCATGTCACCGTGGACGCCTTTGTAGTCGGCTCTCTGGGCGCGTGGGACAAAGCCAATTGGGGGACCCTGGCCCGACTAGGAGTCTCCCGGCAATATAGTGTGGCCCTCTCCCGTAAGTGTGTCTCCACTGCCATCCGCTGGAGCCGGGACATATACGTGCAGCATATTACGGGTGTGCGACAATATAGCCCATAGAGCGGGGGGAGCCGTCCATGGCCCTTAGATTTAAGTAGTTTTTTAAATTTTTAACTCGCATGTACTTTTGTATCTGCACTTGCATGTGACGAAGTTGTTAGTATTTTAATTGTTTTAACCGTAGTTTATAGTATTGTTAACAGAGGCCTTTTTAAAGTTTATATTGTTATTGTTATCGTTTAAATTATCTATTGTTATTTATTAAGTCATTATTATTGTTATTATTTGTAATTTTATATCGTTAACTAGTTTATAGTAACATGCATGTTGCATTTGATCTGTGCTGACATTTTAAATTAATAAATTGACTTAGATGATGGTAAAAAAGAATGCCGAAAAAATGAAAGGCCAAAAATATTAGGGATGATTGTTTACTCCCTTTAGTAGGAAGGGCTTTATCTAATCTTAAGCTATAAATGAGCTGTTAAATTACCAACAATTGCTGATTCAGTGTATAGTGTGCTACACATGATTTCAAACATATCTCAACGATTTTAACTTTGACAAATCCTTCAGGATTAGGATGTTTTCAACGAATTATTTTGTTCAAGGGAGTTTTACAGATCAACGCCATACTCGGTGAAATCTTATATTTTTTTCCTATTAAAAAAATAAACAAGACAATAATACACATTAAACATTTTGGAAATTGTGCGTAGCAAGATTTTATTTACAACAAAACCGACACTGTAATTAATTTATGGGAAAATGGTCTCGAATATTGACATCAAATTTAATTATATTTATAAAAAATAAAAGAAAGTTTTAATAATATATACTTTGCGTTTTAATACCCTAATAAAAAAATCATAAGAAATGTATATATCTGAAAATCCCTCTTCTCAATTTTCAATCTAAAACGCACACTACAAAATAGCCGTTCATAAAGGCTTTATAAGCAAAAATTATTAAGTATTTATCATTAGATTATAAATTAAAACGAAGTAGCCCAAATATTAATGTACAAAGATTGAATATCTCGCCCAGCAAGGACAAAGGTTTGTTTATGTTTTAAAATAACCTTAGTTTTTGAAAATGTACCTAAATGGTAGTACTCGAGTTTTTAAGTTATTACCACAAGTAATTAATACCTAAGTATTGCATCATACCAATATTTTAGTCAATAAATGCATTGCGTTGTTCATTTTGCTCTTAGATGTACACATAAATGCTAGGATATTTATCATTCCACTATATATTCTGACCTATTATCCATATCTGGCGTTTACGTGTTTCGCGTTTGCATTATAAACTCGCTGCCTTATTTCTTAGATAAAAATTTTTAACAACATCCTTTAACTGCTTCTTATAATCATATAATTCGTTTATAAATTGGAGTCTCC
Source organism: Homalodisca vitripennis (assembly GCF_021130785.1). NCBI lineage: Eukaryota > Metazoa > Arthropoda > Insecta > Hemiptera > Cicadellidae > Homalodisca > Homalodisca vitripennis. The sequence goes on from NW_025776276.1 coordinate 27,837, forward strand.
TTTCTTAATAACTAGATTAGTTAGGTTATAATGCTACAACATGTAATACCTTATCTAGATTGCTTTAAATCATAATTTGAGATATTATACTCATGTATGAAATTCAATTCTTTCAAGGCTTCGTGCCTATTAAATACGTTTTGTGGAAATGTCCAACAAGCTAAATATAAAGATAGTATAAGATATAATATGAAAATTGGTTTAATATTTCATTGTTAGCATCTATATAAATACGATATCGTACTTGCCATTATTATTTTTATCTTAATACGACAAAATTTGACGTTTATTTACTGAAATAACAAAATAAATAAATAAATTGCGTTGTGTCACAGAGTTACAGCAAAATGCTATATTGTTAATTTTAAATTTAAATACATGCTTAAGTTTTAAAATGAAACGAATATGTCAAGAAAATTTTTAGGAAATTGTATTGGAATTAGGGAACTTTGAAATAGAAATGCGCATGTTTTCTTTGTATCTAAGTAATGGACATATAAAATTTAGTTAAATCTGTCCGGTAAGTTTAAAGAGACTATTACACATAAAAAAATTTGCATTTATAATATAAACATAAATATGATTATTGATGATTTATAATATTATTTGCTGAAGTATTTCTTGAAATTTAGATGTACATATTATAGAGTAATGAACAATAGTATAAACTGTGATGACAGTGTCCCTGAATATTGTGTTTAAACAATAATAATGTAGCACACAAATCATAACTTGAGTCAGGGGACTATCCACATTAAAATGTTTATATTTATGTTTTATTCACACGTTTGCTTACTTAAAATGTGTGTGATGGGGTAATCAGATAACAAGCGTTTTATGGAGTGTTAGTAGTAGTGGTGACGTCAGCAATACAATGCGACAGGTGAGACGTATGCAGCCGTTTACATGAAACATAATTTTATATCCATGGAAACAACATGGCATTAATATGATTAAATTTTTTAAAATAATTCTAATGTGTTATGTTGCCACAATTTTCAAACTTTGGTCAATTCACAAAAAGCCCCGGAAATACCACTAGGAAACACGGCGGGTATGCCAGAAGTAGGACCAGGATCAAGATTTACTTGGATGAGTTATTTTCATTCTTTATTAGCCAAATTTATTTTACTCCCTATCCCTCGTTACCCAAAGGAATCTTTGTCCAATTTTTAAAAACTATTAATCACAGCTCAAAGCACTAGAACTGTTCATCGGTATTGCTAATGGTAATACAAATTAAATATAGTTATATCAATCAATATATTTTTATGTTTTGTGTAAAAGCCACTAATTTGTGTTTGGTGTTGTGTATAATCCTCTCAGTACTTATAGAGTACAGGGAGAATCAGTTATCATTATCACTCATCCAAATATTTTGGTATTTTTCAAATCGTTTTATTAAACATATTTATAAATCCGTTTATGGGAAACATTTTTCAACTTTACTGTTTTATGGAAATCTTTCTAGAATTTCTAGTAAGCAAGATATTTGTAATGAAGTAGAATTAGTTAATTCTTTTTATTTAATATATAACAACGATTTTATCATTAGTAAAAGTTAATAATTTATATTCAGTTCCCAAAAATTGTCCACATAAATATGTCCTAGAAGTTTTAACTCATTCTATTAGTTACTGAAATTCACGCCAGATCTCTCTTCTACAGTACAAGAGAAAATAAAGAGTCTATTAAAATTATGCAGTGTTTACAATGTCTAATTAAATTCCAATGTTAAATTTAAATATTGAATATTATCTTTATACCCAATAATAATTTATGATTAAATATAAATATATCGTTTTGGAGAATAATGCTTGAGCTAAAATCGACGGGGGCGCACCCTACTGCATTGAACCATTGCCTGAATAACCGAATCATACAGCTGTATAATACTATATCCCCTACAATACAGTTTACGAGTACTAAAACTAAGATGTTGCCTTGTATATTATAATCAGAAAAAATAATTTAAATATAAAAATAGTTCTTAACATTATTTTATATTTTACAGCACTTCTATAAAATCGGTCTGTTAGTGCAGGAGTTTAAAGCCAATTTGCTTAGTATTATACACTCAACCTGGATATCGCTAGGCAAAATTTACCCTAAAAATACACCAATAAATACTTATGCCAGTTGTTGTGGAGCTCGAAATAGTATAGAAAAAAGGGTAAAAGGAAGAATTTTATTTTTCTTTGCTTAGTACACTTAAAAACCAGTTATACGTAAAAAATGTTAAATCAAAGTCAGCCAACCATACAGTCCGAATATTGTCTGATTGTGATTAGCTGTTATTTATTTGTATTTTGTTCATTTTTAATTGCGGTAAATCAAGGAAAATATATCTCAGATAAAAATAATTTTTCATATTTCCATGATTTTCGATACTCTACGATTTCGAATTCCTCTAAGTTTACATCAGATGAAGATACATATCATTATAGTTTTAAATTAAACCTCATCGTCACTGAAATAAAACTTGGTATGAGATTTTAAGAATTACCAGGATTTGTTATTATAGTGTAGCACGATGATATATGGAAGCCGTCTCCAACGGTAAGTTAGTATTTATTGTGCAGAGGTTATCATGTATGAATGTTACACTGGCTGGGAGTTATAACAGTTTGTCACATCAGCAATAATACTATCAACATTTCACACTGAATCAATTAAGAGTTGTGGTGTTCGATATATTTACGGCTTTAAAAACACACATACATTTCTTTTTTCATGATAAATGAGGATTAAATCGTTACAGTTAGATTAGGGTTATCAAAGACTATAACTCGGGAAGATAGAAAATTGCATTCCTAACTATCTGTATGTTCGCACGTCATGACATATAGAACGTTTCTTGACATATATAATTCGTATTTTTGATTTATTTCGATATTTGTTTCATAGGGATAAACCATGGAGTATGTCACTTGATGGGATTTGGATGAGTGTTAGCGAAAAGTTTTTAATTGTATTTGTAGATGATTATGACGATGGGTAAATCGCAGACTTAGTAAAGTGGTAGAGTACTGCAAACAATTAAGGTATTTTAATATGTGATATATTAATTAAAATATCGCAATGTATTTTGAAATAGAAATTAATAGACAGACAGCCAGGCAGACAACCATACAAAGAAACTTTTACATTACCCCAATCAGGCTAAAGAAAACCTGAGACACCATTCTAAGTGATAATTATGTTTCAATGATGGATAGATGGATGGATGGTCGATCAAAAAACGCATTTTTATCTATGTAAAAGAATAGTATTATCTAGCACTTAACATCTACGTATGTAATCTTTTACAAGAATCGTGAATATTAATGAATCATATAATAATTCACGAGATTCTTCAAAGATTACGTGATCACACGTCAATAGTTGTCTGGATTTCTTCGGTTTAACAATAAAATTTGTAATACGTATTTAATTATGGTGAAAGATTTAAGTACAATAATGTACAATTTACAATTTGTAAAATTAATGTTTGTTTGTTGTGTTTTGCAATGTTAACTACTAAACTGAACCTATTGGCAGATCCAATTTTATAATTTACTATTTTTCGTTTTTACTCATTATGGAGTTATATTCAAAACACGTAGCTTTTGACAACACTTTAAATTTCCCCGTTCACTAATGTTTCAAATAATTGATTTATTTCTTAATAAATTATCAATATATTAACTTGCATACTATTATAATAACTTGTGTTTCCTAAATAACTGTAAAATCGCTGTTAAAATTCACTGTAATGTAGACTACGGAATTAGATAGATCAGAACAAAAACTTGGATGAAATCTCCGTTCTTCTAGTTGCAGATATACTAGTCATAACATGACATCGAACAGTGTCTCTGTATACTGTATCAAAACAGTAATATTTAATATTTACACACTAATGTAAGACAAAAGTAACGAATCATATTGCTCTCTATGTTATGTATGTGATGGGGTAATCAGAAAACAAGAAACGGTTTATCGCCAGCCGTAGACATGACGTAAAAAAGCAAGTGAAAGTAAAAAACTAAAGTGAAAAAAAAAAAACAGTTAAATAATAAATAAGCGTATATGAATTAATATTTGTTCATTTTCATGGAAACAACAAAGGACAGGTACTTCAGTGTTTATCGATAAAATCATAGTGTAGTGTATAAAATTCGTTGAACTCACACCAAGATGAGTTGTAGAAGCAGGACCAGGAACAAGTCCGATGGCCAAAAGTTTGATAAGGACTAGGACATTTTTTAATGTAATGTAAAAGTCCTTAACGAGGAAAATCTACACCAGAAGTACGAAGGCAAAGATCAAGATCAAGACAAGAACTTAAAGATGAGTTACTTTAATTATTTAGAAACCAAAGATTTTACTCTAAATATTCTTCTTACTAAAAGTAGTTTACATCGTAGTTTTAGCGGTTATAATCACAGCAAATATGTAGTAATAACGCGTTTACCGTTAACAGGATTTAATCTTTAATATTTAGATAGCAGAAGTCCATCAATTGCACAAATTCACATTATATTTCAAATATAATTATCTCTAAATTACTAGATTGCCTTAAGGTACCAAGTGTTTAAAAACCCAACAATTTTTAAAGATAGCATTACCTTTGTTGTAGCTATCATGTATGTACTTATACTTATGTACATATACTATCAATTAGTATAATACTCATGCTGTTGATCGCAGCACGATTTCCACACAGAGGTTACGCATATGTCGAGATCATTTCTTGTTTATGTGTATATGTTGGGATCTGTGTTTCTATGACGAAATAAATATTAAATCATTTCATTTTAAGAAAGTTTACAAACAGGTTATTTCTTGATTGGCGAAGATTATTATCATAATAAAACATTAACGCTAGTATGTTTTGTAGACAAAAAGAAAAAACTCGTGATTTAAGGTTTTTATCTTTCCAGTACTCTAAGTGTGCAGATAGAATCAGTTAACATTGTCTTTATTTAAAAAGTATACATTTTTTGAGATCCGTTTACAAATATTTACTAGCACATGTATAGATTACTAAGAGAACTATTTACTTAAATATGTCTGAGAGACATATTTCATGCATTTCGAAGTAGGGTAAACATTTGAAATAATTTGAAATTAGTGTTGAAGCTAGCTGACTTAGATTAAAATTCATAATGTATTACTTCATATAGTTTTATATTCAATCATTTCCATAAACGGAAAATACATTACTAGTTAAAGTAATTTAGTTATAGAAATAACTTATTACTTTATACCTTCACCTTAAATAAATTTGTTTCATTAAAAATGAAATTGTAATTCTTATTTCATGCAGAAATATAAATTGATAAAATAATATTGTGGAACATATATTTTTAATAAAGGTAGGAAATTTTTTAATTAAGTTTATGTTCATTTTATTTGATTCGAACAATTTAAAATTAGTGACTGTGTATAATTGATTCTTTTCACCGTTAAAATATTAATTATTAACCGAATGGGCAAATAATAACTAACGTAGAAAACTTGTCACAACTGTGGGATGCAATGTAAGATTATCAATCTATTCTCTATCAAAAAATAGGTTAAATAATAAGTTATTTATTCTAATACTCTCGTAAATGAGGATTAAATCTTCGTAGGCCACACTTTATAAAAAATAGATTTCTTGATATCAGTAATACATAGTTAGCTGAAATGGCTAATTTAATCTTTACATCTCGTTGGCTGACGGTCGGATAAAAATGATTTAATGAAACAAATATCTTTGTTACACATATCGCTTAATATGTTTTTACTTCCGTGTAGCTCTTTCATTACGACCCGCATCAAAACTAGTTTTGGCTTACCATCAGTTTAATTTTGGTGGGAATAATTACAATTTCACGAATTTCAAGGCTGCTTGTTTACTTTTAAATGCATGGCCCCTAGACTAGAAAATAAATACAACAAAATCTTGTTTTATTATTTTAAATTTATAAAAGAACGGCACTTGCTTGGGAATACATATTGACAACTTTATTTAAGGATTTCTGCTGGTTTTATCCCAGCAGAAGTACACATCGAAATTAAAATTATATCCATGGAAACAAGAAATGAAAGGTCCATAATTAATCTTTTGTATTGTTCAGTATTATATTCTAAAGTCACTCTAATCACGAGCTCCTCACGCCTGAGATTTAGTGGGGTGATCAACCGAGGCGGAGAGAAAGAGTGGGGATGGAGGGGCCCCTCCTGCCAACTACAGATAGCCCGTGTTTTAGAATAGTGGAATGGGCAGTCCGCGTGTTCTCGCTCTGTACTCATCTGAATTTAATTTAGTTCAGTACCTGGCAAACCTATTAAAATGTATCACTGTATTTTCAAACCCCTTTCCGTAGTTTAGTTACAGCATACATATATTTAAATTACATTTTCAAAGCTGGATGTTGCAGGATGCAGCACAATTTAATTGCAGGCAATCAATGTGACAAGCCTCTTAAAATGTACCACTGTGTTTTTAGCTTCTACTCTGAATTAAACACATTTCAGTAATTTGGTACAACAACATATATGTGTGTATATATATATATATATATATAATATATATATATATATATATATATATATTACATTTTTAAAGCTGGATGCTGCAGGACTCAGCGCAATTAAATTTATTTCATTAAACCTTGATTTTACAACGTAATTAATGGCAGGCAATTACTCTTGTCTACATACAAATAAACCAATACAACGGAGTATCGAAAGACCCAAAAAGACGTAAGGAAGTTTAATGTAACAAAGTATCCTCGTTACATTCAGTGGCGTAGCTATAAAACAGACAGAGACAAAATCAACACTCCTAATGACGAGGCCCGCACAAAGAGAATATACGAAAAAATTACATCCTGATGGAATACATGAAAAGACAAACAACTACTTCAGACCAAAAAGAATATATTGATAAACATTTCACACAAATGTTAACTACATTAGAAGCAATGGCCACTACTTCGCAGATACCAGTTAAGGTAAGTCCAATCACTTTATAGCCAGTTTTAATTAAACCAATATTTATTGTTTAATAGTAAAATTTAAATTGAATTAAATTTAAAACAATTAATAGTATCTCAAAACTATGCCACGGAAAATTCTGTCAAATTTATCGAATTTATGTTTTAGGGAAGAAGAGTGTAACAGAAGGCAACCAGGCAATACCAATATTACCAAAACAGAGGAGTTATTTTTCTACGAAAAAGAACAAAAAATCCTCGCAGAGAGGCCTCACAGAGGAGGAAAAGTTACAAATTTGCCTAGACTTAATTAAGCCTTCTGAGTAACAATGGCAGACTTCAATAAATTATATAAATTTGTGTAATTGTAATTGTATCATAAATCTTTATATTCGTAGCATTAGAGATCAGTAGGACTAAATTATTTTCATCATCCGTATTACATAAAATTTCTGTAATATAAGTGTAATATTTTCTTACATAAATATAAGTGTTTAAAATTGTAAACCAAAAATATACTCATATATGATCTTAAACTGAATTTTTCAGTTACAGTAATATAATATAATTAGCAAAATTTTGTATTTATTAATGATGTCACGTGCTATGTTAGGTATTTAAGTCAGGTAGTTGTCATTGATTTTGTCATATTTCTATAATTATGTTTTTGGTTGAATATTTACTCGCAAGTTTCTTTTTTAATCTTTTTTAATACCCTTAGTTTATTACAGCTATTACATAACTCTTATTACAGATTTTGTAGTGTAATTATTAATTTATTTACTACCAATTAAGGACTCCACATTATAATATGTTGCTTTTGCCCTATTAATTTGAATATATTCCAATAGCACAAAAGGATTATGACATTTTATTCGTTGTGCACCATCTCACATTTTGTAAAGTGTCTTTGGAGTTATAAAGAAAGTTCAATATTAATATAATTAATTCGATATAATTTCTATGTTTTGCAGATATGTTCGTGTAAAGTGTCTATGGAGTTATAAAGAAAGTTCTATATTAATATAATTAATTCGATATAATTTCTACGTTTTGCAGATATGTTCGGATATAAAACGACTCATTAATTCGGATATAAAACGACTCATTAATTCGGATATAAAACGACGCATTAATTCGTAAGATAATAGAAATCAGAACCGTTCCGAACTGAGGTCGCTATCAGCCCCATGTACAGAGTTTGTCAGGAATTTTCGGGATTTATCGGTACTGCTCGGCTCTGTCCTCTCTCCGCCTCGGTTGATCACCCCATTAAATCTCAGGCGTGAGGAGCTCGTACTCTAATCGCAGCACTTCGGAGAACAACCAAACAAGGAACACGATGTGAGGCTCAGAGAGATGACAAGGACCAGGACTTACAGTGAGTCATTTTTATTGTTTATAGGACATAGTTTCTGCTCTGACTATCTCTTGACATCCAAAGAACGTAGTTTACATCTTAGTTTCATAGAACATTAATCCCAACATAAATTACTACTACAGTGCATGCGTAAGTGTTTAGAAATAAATAATATTGAAGTATAATAGAAGGATTTAAAATAAACAGAAATTAAATTTTTTCTGATTTTTTTATGACTTTTATATTTTGCATAAGGGTGATTAAAATACAAAATTAATCCCAACGGTACGTTTTCTGATAAATTTGATTTTTGGACTGTTCCTAAATCTATCTGTACCCAAAACGTAAACGTATATTGGATTAATTTTTTCCTCCGAATATTTTGAAATGACGTTATGAATTTTGGATCTAGTTAACACAGTTGATATGAACGTATAATTGTTTGAGAAAACCATTTTCTTACTTTTAACTCAGCCAGCTTTCCGGTATTCTGTAGTGTGCTAAAATATGCAGTGAGTTCAAAGTAGTAGATATTAAGTGACACATTTAAAACACCTAAGTAAGGTATGTTTAAATGCTTACATGTTCATTCATACATTCATTACATTCATATAACTTTGAACATTTTAGCAAACAAACAATAATTTATCTAATATTTTCGTACTCTTCCATAATACAAGAACCAAAGTCCAGTCGAACCAAGTATTACAGTTAGTAATGCCTTAATAGACTCCATTATTATTTTCAAATAACTTTTCGCTCTAACTAAATTTTTAATTTCCGTTTAATGGTGAGGGATTTTGCATTATATATCAATACTAATAATATCAATTGTTAACGCAAACGGTTTACTTGCACATATTGGGCACATGCTGAAGAAAGAATTACCAGAATGTGCTTAGTAGACATATACTACCGTAGATGAGTAATTTCTGTCTCAGCTTATGATCTCACGGGCCCGAGTTCGAATGCTTCTGTTATTGCATAGCAACAATAATCTCAACCTAGTCGAAAGTATAATGATTCGTATAAAAATCTTCTTTGTTAGTAATTTAATTTAAATAAAAATATCAGTACAACCTAGAATTCACTGCAGAATTAATTTTTTCTCTTGAATGCAATCAATATCTTTCTAGTTTAGGAAAGTGAAGGTTACTACATTGTGTTGGTGCTATTCACTATTGTTTCACACAGAAACTCAGATAACTGTATTGAATATGTACGTTACGACATAATAAAGGGAGTGCTATTTAAAAACTATCTGAAAGCGAGAATATCTTTTAGTATGTATATTTAGATAGCGTAACAATAAGTTGTGTACCAAAGATCCTGTTTTTCAAATGTCGAGATTCTGTGGTGCAAGGGTAATTCGATAGGTTTATTTTACTGCGGGAGATGACCCTTGGAGTCTGTTAACTAAGAGGCAAAGGTTCTTGCCAGCCTAGACAAAAGGGTGTGCCAGTCCCTACCTGCTTTCAATGTAGAGGCTTTTTCATTAGTCCTCTAAATCCTCCGTCATGAACCTCAACAGAAGCAAACTCTTCCCCTAATTTTACCCATCCAAAATATCCTACCACTCCATGTCACTGGGTAAGTCGTGGAGGTGGATCGGGCAACGCTGACGGAGAAGGTCCGGAGGTGGAGATAGCTGCGGAGCAGCCGGAAAATCCTGCCAGGCAATGCAGACGATGACAGCTTGAAGAGCAGTTCCTCGTGCCACACCTTGTCGAAGGTTTTGCTCACGTCTATCAGGACCGAAGTGGAGTGGTGCTACCTTCCTATAGCTCCGGTGATGTTGTTCAGGACTCTGCGAAGCTGAAGGGTGGTGGAGTGGCCGGTGCGGAAGCCGAATTGTTCTGTCCTGATAGACGCGAAGAACTCCTCAGGGAATCTCGCCAAGACGATCTTCTCCAGAATCTTGGAGAGCACACGCAGGAGGGAGATCGGCTTGTGGTTCTCCGGGAAGAGAGGGTCCTTGTCGGGCTTGGGTATCATGATCACCTTGGCATCCTTCCAGGTGGTCGGGAAGTGAGCCAGGCGTAGGCATGAGTTGAAGATACAGGTGACCGTAACGATCACCCAAGTCGGCAGGTTCTTCAATGCTGGAGTTCCTAAGGAGTCCAGGCCAGGGGCCTTCTTCGGACGAAGGCGGCGAATGTGTTCTTGGACTTCAAGTGTAGTCACAGTGGGCAGTAGGTCGTCTTCGTCAGGTTGGTATTCCTCCAGGAAGTTTTCAATCATTTCGCACGTTTTCCTCGTCGTAGACATCCACGTGTGGGGAGAATTGGTCTTCCATGGTGTCGGCGAAGGCCTCTGCTCGATCTCCAGGGGAGTAGACAATACCACGCTGTCCATGAAGTGGTCGGTTGGTCTTCTTCTCCCCTCGAAGTGCCCTGGAGATTTTCCAGATGCCGCCGACACCACCGTCAGCTTGATTTTCCACAAATTCATCCCACCCAGCCGCTCTGTGTTCAGCCAGGACACGAGAGCACTTCCTGGCCTGGCGGTTGAAGGTCTGCTTGGCGCCTCCAAATGTCAAGTCAAGTCAAGTCAAATCGCTATGTCTGTGGGGGGGGGTAGATCCCCCACCCGTTCTCACATATTTTATGAAAGTGTAAAGATTACCAAGAGAATTATTTTCCTTAATGTGTCTGAGAGACATCTTTCAGGCATTTTACAGTACTTTAAATATTGAAAATAATTTGAGTTTAGTGAATGGTAGCTGACTAAAGATTAAAATTCATATCTTTTTGTTTAAACTCTATCATTTCTAAAAACTGTATTGTACAGATTTTAGGAGAATTATGGTTTTACATTTTTTATTTATTCAATTAGTTCCTGGGATTACCACCAGAGCTCTCTTCCATTTTTCAAGAGGTCAGAAATATCAGAATGATATGATACAGTTATACAAACAACTTATTAGATTATATTGTCACCTTTATATATTTATTTTCTTCTACTATTAATATAACTCTGACGAAAGTTTAATATACTATATGTAAAAATAATGCCAGGTTCTAGTTAATACAACAATTTTAATAAAATACCTCTTGTTGTAGAAGAACATTAAAAACTTGTATAGCAAAACTAACCATACTTAGAACCATAGTGTTAGTAATAGGAGCTGCGCTTAATTTAACATTAATATTCATTGTATTAAAAAGACCTCTATTACAGTTATTTTCGATGAAATACCTAATATATCCAATAATTGTATTCGTTTTGTTTAAGTATGAGAAAGGAACAATAACTTTCTGATTAAACTTTTAAGGCATTAAAAATTTATTGAACGGGTTATCCTGCTTTAAAAGAATTATTCTTGCAAATAAACTATTATGCTTTATCAATTTGTGCAGCTTTATTTAAGAAAAAGTACTTCATAAGCCAACATATATTTTTATGACTAATATAGCTCTTAAGAAGTACTATTTTATACTGTAAAGGTTAATCTACACACAAAGCCACTTGGGAAATTTGGAAAGTCACTAATGAACAGCACTTACCCAGCAGGGTTCACCTCTGGCTGTTTAATACCTTCCACTGAGCACAGTTAAAACCGATGTGTCACCTAAATCTGGACAACCTTATGGATGTTCAGGAGCGGCTCATCACTAACCACAAATGTCTAGATTCTGGGGTTCAATGGCAATTCGATAGGTGTAGTCTACTGCAGGAAATGACTGTTGGAGTTGGTGGGGTTTGTTCCATAACTCCAGAGGTTCTTGCTAGCCCCAACAAGGGTGTGCACCCCCTGCGTGCTTTGACTGGAGGGGGTGGTTTACAGCTCGCCTCCCCTCCTTTCGGGGAGTCATGACTGAGATTAGTGCCCTAATTCTTCTTCGTGGATATCGATAGGAGGCGGCCTCTACACCTTAAACTTACCCATCTAGAATATCCTGTCACACCTGAAGCAGCGGAAAGGTACAATTTATAGGACTAGTTTCAATGTGTAAGCTTTCTGTCCTTTGAGAAAAGAAAAAGGACAACACTAGACTGGGTAGTAATAAATATGGGTTTTTAGTGGAGTTATTTCTACAGCATCAGATGTAGTTGCCTATGGTTGGTAGCCAGAGCATTTGAGCATTTTTCATGAACGTGACCAAACAAATTGTACATACTAATAAAAACTAATTTTGAAGTAGAGTGTAAAATTTAAAATGTAAGTATATTACATATTCATACAACAGGAGTTTAATAAAAATCTATCTTCTTCTTTTCAGTTAAAGTCAAAGTTTTTTAATTATTTTTACTTGCAAATTTAAAAAACCTTAAATGTCCATTTAATAAAAAAAATACTGGTACGAATCTGTGTACTTTATATCAGGAATAACTGATAAAATATAAAAGGTGAAAGGATTATATGATTCTGGAAAACGACTCCATAAAGGATTTATACTCTAAAATATTATAATATGAGGTAATAAAATTCTGTTCCGTTAAAAAAAACACAGCTTTAATCATTATGTCTCAGAACATTAACTTATTTAAATTCTAAAAATCACACTTAGGTAGTAGTATTAATTTTTAAAGTATGTTCCTACAGTATGATATTCATGTCATGCAGTTTTTAGAGAATTTCATGATTCATACAGAATGGCTTTATAATTGTTTAATAGGTATTTTTTATACAGAACCCACCACGCAGATTACAAAATATACCTTATATAAAGAAAAATTCCATGACAAGAGATTTAATAATTGAGTTTACTTTTTGGTTACTTCACGGTCCTACAAATTTAGTATTACTTAAATCAAAGCGTTTATAGGCAATTAACAAGTGTAAAACTAAAAACATATATTTTTAAGTGTTCACAGAGATTATGTTACATTTTAAAGAATCGCAAGACCATGGTTTGGTATGGCAATAATATGTATTTAAGTACTGATTATTTTAAAATTATAATTTTCATTTAATTTACACGCTATGGAACACGATGTTTGCGCTTTGGACGTTGCAGTAACATTTTATAAGATAAAATAACTAAAATCAATTTAAAATCACTTTGTTTAAAAAAAGCATAACATTAATAGATTAAAATGTATATAAAACTAAAAAGTCGTTAGACGTAACGATATTCGCTCGCAGGTTTGGGATTATATGGTTGAGCTGAAGTGTGTAGGAATTAACAACGGCTCTACCTTCGTAAAATTATTGCTCTGCGGTCAAAACTTTATGAGTGCAGCAATTAAACATTATTGGAGGAGGTAGGATCTAACTTGCATTTTATACACACATAATTTGGGATTTCCTGAAATCGATAGAGGATTTTTTTATAAGAAATATATTCATGTTTGGTGTTGTGTATAAAAAGTTAATCCTGTAACACAAACTTGTGTCTTCAGATGTATTTATTCTGGTTTAATACACTCTAATCCAACTGTCAGATATACAAACAACAGACACATTATGTCAAGCAACTATATATATATGTAATATATATATATATATATATATATATATATATATATATATATATCTTATATATATAAAAATCTTGAGTCACGATGTATGTTGCCAATAAACTCCAAAACGACTGAACCAATTTCAATCAAATTTCACACGTATCCGTAATTTAGTCTAACTTAGAAGATAGGATAGTTATTATCTGAATTATTCGCTTATGTTGTGAATATAAACGAATAAAATGAAGAAAAGTTTTCAAAGCGCCTGCACATTATAACCTGCAATTACGAGATCGATACGTATATTAAACAGTGAAACACTATTTGAAGGCGCTAAGTTATGATGTATAATTGTCTAAACAAAATTTTTTTGTTGAACTTAAAGGTTGAGTGGTAGACCACTTTGTAATAAAATACATTATGCATGTACAATACATTTTTGACATATTTTCTTGATCGTGACATCAAGGTAAAATCTACATCGGGGTTGGAAATATAATTTACTTCAACCAGAAATGCTCATACGCGGGCAAAACTTACGAAAAGCGTGCGAAGCCGCGGGAAACAGCTAGTATATATATATATATATATATATATATATATATATATATATATATACATTGAAAGTTCCCATTGTATATGAATAGCTGGTACGGATATAACATTTATATTCGTGTCCAAAGGTCGGATTTTAATGTATCAAACTAAAAAGTTAATAATCATTTTGTGTTTCAAACCTTTTTGATACTCTCCCTTTTTGACCTCCACCAGGACTGCATAAAATAATGTTAAAATTTCTTTCTTTGAGAAAATTTCACGATCAATTTTAAGAAAAATCAGATTGTGTATTTATACAATGCATATTATTAGCTCTAACCTCCTGTCCTATCTCCGAATAATTCATTATTTGAGATAATGTTATACAACTTCGACATTTACATACATACTGATTTTGGAAATAAAATTGGATAAAGTATTTTAAGTTATACTAATTTAAAACATTAAGTTTAACAAGTTTAACCTTAATTTGGCAGAAATTTTTCAAAAAGTACAACTTTCTTATCAGTTTTAATTATTATTGAATTGATAAGTTATTACTTCACTCAGGTGGAATAGTTCAAAATTGTTCAAAGTATTAGACCTCCAGCCAGTGAAACGAATGCCGGCACGTTAAGAGAAAATTACACATGTTTTATTGGATTATAAACTAAGTTATTATTTAAATGTAAATATCAAGTAGGTACTATTAGTAACTGAGAGTAAGATGTCTGTGAAATATAACTAAATTTTCTGGGCCACTTGGCATTTAGATTCGCCCCGTTTAAATTTTTCTAGAAGCCTTCATCTTTAGCACCATCTTTTTTAACAGGGATGGCCTAAACACTGTACGATCGCAATCTGCAAATTCTTTAACTGTGGAATGGCATGATCTTTGCAAGCATTGTGGACATTTAGTTCTTAGTATCTTAACCTCTGACGGATTCCCTTAACAGCTTCTGTGGCAAATTGATCTCTGGAGCTCCAGTATCGAATTTTACCTTTTATTAATAGGATATGAAAAGTCTCAGAAAATATTATTTAGGAATTACTTTGAAAATTTGAAAGAACCAGCTTGTGGGTAAAGCCATCGTGTCAAAACACATAGAAAGCTCTCCAAACTATGAGAGCCAAGATCCCCAAAATAGATAGTTTAAACTACGAATAATTATACCACATTATCTTCTACAGAGGTTTTTACCTCTACAGCCTTCCAATATCTGGGATTCCATAGTTTATGAAAGCTCTGATCCTTTTTCAGTCACGCCTGTCATCGAAATTGTTACACATGCAGGTTCTTTTAATACATGCGAACAGCTCTTTAACGAATAAAAGATGTTAAAACGTACCCAAAAGTAAAGCTTATTAAAATTGTAGATTTCCATGGAAACAAGGAGGAAAAATGTTTGAGATATTTAAATTTTGTTGCATAGTTCAGTTTTCTTATTTTAAAGTAGTTTAACTCGCAGTACGCCGGAGAACCACCACCACGAACAGGATGCGATGGCGAGAGGCAGGACCAAGACCAGGACCTACATGGATAAGTTTCCTATCTTGCTACGTCTTGCTACCCAAAACAGTTTACATCCTAGTTTTACCAAATTTAATCATAGGACCAACCACTAAAAAAGCTCTTATGTATTTAAAGCTCAATTATAATTTAAATAGAATTGTATAATTATTAAAGATATAATTAGGACTCCATTCTTGTTTTGTAAAGATTATAATATTAGGAAATTACATTTGTTTGTCTAACCATATAGATGCTGATAAACTTGTGCTTTGGGCTGTTTCTCTCGTTTTCAAAAAGTTGATTACGGGGGTTGTAATTAGACCTGTTTTGTAAATAGTTGACAAAAATCTATAATTGTTATTGATTATTGTTATATAATAAACAATATTTTGGAAAACAAAATTCTTGTTTAAGGCTCAAAATGTCCATGCTTCAGTCATTTTAATTACGACTCGATAACATTAAACATGTAATGCAGTAGAGCCAATGCACAGAGAATTTGTCTCATTTTTTGAGTTTAGAAATCATATGAATTTGTTCTATAGTGTTAAGCACTTATTTTATACATAGGTTAACCTTTTCCTATGTTTCTCTTAAATCCATTCCAATGTAGGATACAATTGTTATTTTTCAATGTTGTTTTGAATAGTATAGATTTCTAAGATTGAAAATAAACTTGATAAATCTATGATTTGTGTATATCCTACAATAGTCCCTTTCTATGTACCACAGTAGGGGTAAGTGAGCAGTATGTTGCGTGTACTAGATAAAGTTCTTTCTCTCTTATTTTTGAGAAAGAAATGACCTCGTTTGAAAAGTTGCTTTAATAAAACAGTTAATAGAACTTTACTTCATTATAAAATATTCCACGTCATAAAGTAGGTCTAAATAGCCTTAACCACACTTCGAGGTATTTTAATTATATGTAAAATTCAATTCTTTGAAGCCTTTCTAAGAATCGTATTACAAGCATTTAGTAATAAAACTATAATAGGAATCAACTCACAATGTGCCTTTGTTACCTGAAAGCTGACACACTAAATATCATTAGCTTTGCATTGCCCCATTACTACTTTTAGGTATTATACTTACTTTTTGACTTCCACACTTAAGTTACTTTAAGAGCACATCATTAGTATGCTCTTATTTTATTATTTTAGCACCGATTACCAAACAATGAATGAATGAAATGTAAGGGAGTTCTTTAATAACTTGAATTATTCAATTATTCACACACTAACAGACAATATTGATTTAGCTCAGAATTTCCTCAGATCTACTTTTAGATATAACACTTGTGACCTTCTATACATTAAAGCTATACTTCATTAGGGTTTGATGATAAATTATTTAGATTCTGTGAGAATGTACCTTAGTTTTATAATATTAAGTATGGTATCAATATGACTCCTGGTCCCAATGGCTAACATTAAAATACTCATTCCATATAAAATATACGAAACAATATTAACTTGATATAAATAAAAATGTTTACTATACCCAGATAGAACTAACGTATACAATGCAAAAATAAATCTTCTAATGCAAAACATTTACAATATTTTTGGGTTTTTTTTTGCAAATTACAATAATTTTTTAAATTGAGCCCTATAAAAACACCTGACGTTCCATGTAAGAAATATGTTTTATACATTCTGTTAATACGATGAACAACTTAAAGAAATTTTTACAAAATAATTAAAAAAATAAGTTTTATTAAGTGATAAATTCTACTGCATTAGGTACAGTTTTACTTATCTGCATGGAAATAATTATTTTCCCTCCGCCTTCTTTATTTATACAAGTAAAATAGTTGATAATACAGCAAAAAAAACTCATTTAATACATAAAAAAAACTGATAAGTATGGTGAAAAGGGAAAGAGATATCGGCAGAATATTTTTGCAATATTTATAAAAAGTTTGTGGATTGTACAGGTACACGCTTGAAGTGTTAGATTATAATGTTTCAGATTTTCTCCAATTTTACTTTTAGTCTCAAGTAAGAAACTTTTAAATTATTATTCAAATTCAGTTATTTATGTGAATATATCTAATTGAGATTTCTTTTTCAAAGTGCGGATACGAGTATCCTAAGCAAGACTACGAACTGTTTTAGTTATAGTTTCATCGAACCATTTGTCATGGTGATCTTTTATAAATTATTAGGAAATATTTGTAATGCCTTTGACTTACATAACTTATCATCGTTATTTTCAAAAAGCACAATTTTAACCTCAATACCTAATTTTAAGTTTTGGACGAGTACATTTTTTATATACAACGTCTGTAACCTAAACATTGCCTTTGCCTAAAAAACGAATTTGAGTATTACGCAATTTAATTAAGACGTTATCATTGCCATTCCCTTACATAATATTAAGGTCTGATGTACGCATGGCGTTACTAATCCAGACGGTTCACATGGTGGACAATTGTGATTCTCTCGCCACAGGTTTCAGCCGCTACGAAAGTCCAGGAGAGGCCCCGAATGACAAGCTTCATCTCAGCCACGCTCAGGCCGCAGTACCTCGGAGTGATCAGCTCGCCTTTGATAGTCCTCCAGATAGTCAAGTAGCAGCTGGTTACTCAGCACAACCCACGTCAACACCAGCAACAGTGTGGCGGCCGTACAACGAGTAACAGTTCGTGGCTACTATTTGTTTATCATTAAAAAGAGTTACGTCTTAATTAAGTTATAGTCAATTGTTTAAGAATAATATAAATTAACTAAGTTTAAAAATTGATAAAAAACAGCGTTCGTACCAAAATAAGACACAATTATCATAAAACTAGAAGAATTAAAATCTTCCCAAACTAAGACTTCTCCATGATCAACATTATCTACAAAACGTAACCTAATGCCTTCATGATCTTGGTTGTAACAGTACAAAAGGTACGAAATTACAAAACTTATGTGATTTTGAATTATTTTTTTTGGTTATAACATTGTTACTGTTTCTAATAATTTCAGTCAAATAAGCATCTGTAATGAGTTCAGATATAATTTTTGGGTTGACATTTCACAAAAATCACACTAAGTAGGTAAATAAGTCAGTTTGGAAAAAGTAAATTGTGGTCTCCAAGCGTCTGATTAGTAAGATCGGTACTGCGTGAGTTTAGTTAATTTTTAGTGAGTTAATTAATACTTTCTAACTGTATCATTAAAATAACATACACCGTTACAGATCGATAAGTCCAATTTAGCCTAAAGTGACTGAGTAATACTTTTAACTGTAATATCCGATAATTGTTTCGTTTTGATGCTATTTTAACTCTCATTGCGTTTTACGGAAATTATATTTTTAATAGAGAAAATGAGTCTCGACGTATGGCTTTGAATTTAATGATATGATTTCATTGAATCAATTTGTAATCGTGATTTATACACAATAAGACAATAAATAGGGACTTTGTGACTCGTAATTGTTTTTTGAAGAAAATCAGCTCTTAAATTTTATTCATTCAAAATTTTTTTGAGCAATAAAAGTTACTACTGTATTCACAGCAACTATAACTTTACCTTCGTCTTTTGCTAAAAATAAAGATTTCTACATTTATGTGTACAAAATGGTCCTTATGCCAGAATAATTATATTAACGTAGTATGTTAAGTCAGCAAATATATAACGTTTTAACAGTCATATACTTATGTATATATATTTCAAATATATAGTCATATATTTTAACATATGTTTAATAAAATACTAGGCATTTGAATATATGTCAGTGTTTCTGGATTATATAAACTTGAAATGAACTGCACTTTAAAGAGTAATAATTAGTGAAGTTACTCTTTTCCATCACTTTACCTATTACATATATATATATATATATATATATATATATATATATATATATATATATATATACTCTTTCTATGACTGAGAAATCTTATATAGGATATCTATTCTTTAACGACATACTGTAAATATTCAGAGTCAGACTTTAATATAATTTTATTTGTGTACTATGGCATGTAATAATTGTGACAGCAATTTTGATAGTGCACTGGTCCTGTATACTACGTAGATAAGTAAAAGCAAAACTCTGTCAAATCCAGTTGAGGGTTTTTGTAATAGAAAAACTAGCATTAGCGTAAACGGCCATATTGAAAAAAATCCCTTGCCTAATTGGGTCTGAGCAGTCAAATATTAAAACATACACCATAATCTAATAAATAAACAAATGTTTAAAATTGGGTTTATTTAATTGTTTTTGTGTATCTTATGTCAGTTTAGATATCCATAAATTTCGTTAAATTTAAAAAGGGGTAGGGATGTAAAATTACCATTATCCCAGGTAAAAGATACAAATTAGAATTAATATCATGTGAAAATATATAACTATATGATATCAGAGCTATGTATATCCCGAGAAACGTCAAAAGAAAAGATATTCAGTTGTAATTTCCATATTACAAATTTATATCAAAAGTCACGAAATCGTAGCGCAGAGTGCAATTGTGACGGAAACAGGCAACGAGGACCAGGGCGAGGATCAGGACATGCAGATGAGTTACTGTTATTGTTCAGGTATCAACAGTTTCCAACGTCACCCAAAAGATTTACGTCTTAGCTTTAGCGACTAATAATCATAGCATATAAGGTACAGGAATAATGCTTATATAAGATAACGTGATTACGACTTGAACAGTTTTTTAATACTTCTACTATTTCTTTCTTAGACTGGTTTGAGTACTGTAGTCATGAATTTCGTTGATGCGTTTTGTAGAAAAGCTAGTAATCTTTTGTTTTGTCCTATTGCAAATTTGTTTAAAACACTTTTTTTTTCAAAAAGAGATCAAGTATTAAAATGGCTTTTGGATTTGTTTCCACGTATTAGTTAGTAATTAAACCTCTCAAAATAATTTTCTTAGGAACATAAAAAGGTATTGAAGATATCAATTAACAAAACCTGAAGTATGCTTATCTTTCAAATACATAAAAATATAGACATTAAATAAATAATTACTTATTAAAAACCTATATTAGGCAATAAATGTAACTACCCAATTACTTATACCACAAATTAATTTAGTACAATTGTTTTTAATTTTTATGTTATTTACATTATGTCTAAAGACCGGATGATGAATTCTCTCGATTTAAATTGCCCATATTATTAGTAACTATGTGGCAATTTTAAATCGAGAGAATTCATGCATCCGGTCTTTAGGGAATAATGGTAAATAAAACCATAAAAAATTAAAAACAATTGTACTAAATTAATTTGTGGGTATAAAGTAAATTGGGGTAGTTACATTTATTGCCTTAATATAGGGTTTTAATAAGGTATTAATTTATTTTAATGTCTATATTTTATAGTATTTGAAAGATTAGAATAAAGCATACTTCGGTTCTTGTTATATATTGTATATCTTTCCAAATACCTTTTTATGTTGCCTAACAATTATTTTGGAGGGTTTAATACTAAACTAACAATACGTGGAAACAAATCCAAAAGCCAATTTTAATACTTGATACTCTTTTGAAAGAAAAAGTGTTTTTTAAACACAAATTTAGCAAAGTAGGACAAAACAAAAGATTACTAGCTATTTCTACAAAAACGCGCATCAAACGAAATTCATGGACTACAGTACCTCAAACCAGTCTAAGAAAGGAAATAGTAGAAGTATAAAAAAACTGTATCAAAGTCGTTAATCACGTTTATCTTCATATAGAAGCATTATTCCTGTACCTATAAAAGCTATTGAAAATTAGTCGCTAGTCGCATAAGGCTTAACCCGTAAAATCTATTATATGGGTTTGACGTTAGAAACAGTTGAATACACCTGAATATCAATAACAGTAACTCATCATCTGAATGTCCCTGATCCTCCGCCCTGGTCCTCGATTGCCTGGTATTATCGTCACAATTGCAACTCTGCGCTACGATTATTCGTGACTTTTGACATATACATTTGATATATGGAAATTACAACTGAAATACTTTCTATAAGACGTTATCTGGGATGTATACATAGCTCAGCTATCTTATAGTTATAGTATTTTCACATGAATATAATTCTAATTTGTATCTTTTGACCTGGGATCAATGGTAATTTTACATCCACCTACTCCCTTTTTAAAATGTAACGAAATTTAATGATATCTATAACTGACATATAAGTTACACAATAATACACTTAAATAAAGACCCAAATTTTAAACATAAAACATTGTTTATTTATTTAGATTATGGTGTATGTTTTAAAATATGACTGAGCTCATACCCAATATAGGCAAGGGAATTTTTTCAATATTGGCCGTTTACGACTAATGCTAGTTTTTTCTATTACAAAAACCCTCAACTTGGATTTGACAGAGTTTTTATGCCTTTATACTTGATCTTACGTAGGTATACGAGGACCATGCACTATAAAATTGCTTCTGTCACAATTATTAACATAGCCATAGTACACACATAAAATTATTATTAAAGTGCTGACTCTGAATATTATTACAGTATGTCTCGTATAAAAGAATATCCTGATATAAGATTTCTCAGTCCATAGAAAAGAGTATATAAATAAAATATATATAATACAATTTAAATATATATATATATATACTATATATGTAATAGGTGAAAGTTGATGGGAAAAAGAGTACGATCCACTAAATTATTACTCTTTAAAGTGCAAGTTCCATTTCAAGTTTATATAATCCAGAAACACTGACATTATATTAAATGCCTAGTGTATTTTAATTAAACATATTGTTAAAAAATATATGACTATATATTTTGATAAATAGTATATTACATAAGTATATGACTGTTAAAACGTTATATATTTTGCTGACTTAACATACTACGTTATATATAATTATTCTGGCATAAGGACCATTTTGTACACATTATAATGTAGAAATCTTTATTTTTAGCAAAAGGACGAGGTAAAGTTATTATCAGTTTGCTGTAGAATACAGTAAAGTAACTTATTATTGCTCAAAAATTTTTGAATTGAATAAAATTTAAGAGGCTGATTTTCTCAAACCAAATTAACGAGTCCACAAGGAAGTCCCTATTTATTGTCTTATCTTGTGTATAAAATCACGATTACAAATTGAGATTCAATGAAATTCATGATTCATTAGAAATTCAAAGCCATACGTCGAGACACTCAATTTTTCTCTATAAAATAATAATTTCGTTTAAAATCGCAATTGAGAGTTTAAAATAGACAATCAAAACGAAACAATTATCGGGATATTATACAGTTAAAAGTATACTCAAGTCACTTTAGGCTAAATTGGACTTATCGAACTGTAACGCGAGTATGTTATTTTAATGATACAGTTTAGAAAGTATTAAATTAAAAACTCACTAAAAATTAACTAAACTCACGCCAGATGGTGTAGTACCTGATCGTTACTAATCATGTACGCTTGGAGACCACAATTTACGTTTTCCAACTGATCTTATTTACCTTACATTGTGTGATTTTAGTGAAATGTCAACCCAAAATTATTATCTGAACTCATACAAGATGCTTATTTGACTGATAATATATTAGAAACAGTAACAATGCTTATAACCAAAAAAATAATTCAAAAATCTCATAAGTTTGTGTTAATTTCGTACCTTTTGGTACTGTTTTACAAACCGACAGATCATGAAGGCATTATGGTTTACGTTTTTGTAGATTAATGTTTGAATGCATGGAGAAGTCTAAGTTTGGGGAAGATTTTAATTCTTCTAGTTTTATGATTAATTGTCTTATTTTGAGGTAACGAACGCTGTTTTATTATCAATTTTACTAAAACTTAGTTAATATATAAATTATTCTTAAACAATTGGACTATAACTTAATATAATTATGAGACGTAACTCTTTTTTTTTTAATGATAAAACAAATAGTGTAGCCACGAACTGTTACTCGTTGTACGCCACACTGTTTGCTGGTGTTGATCGTGGGTTGTGCTGGAAGTAAACCAGCTGCTACCTTTGTACTATCTGGAGGACTATCAAAGGGCGAGCTGATCACTCGCGAAGGTACTGCGCTCCTGAGTCGTTGGCTGAGATGAAGCTTGTCATTCGGGGCCTCTCCTGGACTTCGTTAGCGGCTTGAAACCTGTGGCGAGATGAATCACAAATTGTCCCACCATGTGGAACCAGTACTGGATTAGTAACGCCCATGCGTTACTATCGAGACCTTAAGTATTAATGTAAGGGAATGGCAATTGATAACGTCTTAATTAAATTTCGCGTAATACTCAACATCGTTTTTTTTAGGCAAAACGGCAATGTTTAGGTTACAGACGTTGTATATAAACAAATGTACTCGTCCATAAACTTAAAATTAGGTATTGGAGGTTTATAAATATGTGGCTTTTTGAAAATACAACACGATGATAAGTTATGTAAGTCGAAAGGGCTATATACAAATAATTTCCTAATAATTATATAAAGAACACCTCATGACAAATGGTTCGATGAAAAGCTATAAACTTACCTAAAAAACAGGTTTTTCGTAGTCCTTGCTTAGGGATACTCGAAACCGCACTTTGAAAAAGAAATCTCACAATTAGATAATATTCACATAGTAAATAAACTGAATTTGAAATAATAATTTTAACAGTATCCTTACTTGATGAACTACAAAGTAAAAATTGGAGAAAATCTGAAACATTATAATCATAACACATTCAAGGCGTCGTGTTGCTACCCTGTTACATATCCACAATAACGTTTTTTTATAAATATTGCAAAAAAAATATTCTGCCGATATCTCTTTCCCTTTTTCATCCATAACTTATCAGTTATTTTTAAATGTATTAATATGAGTTTTTTTTGCTGTATTATTCAAAACTGATTTTACCTTTGTATAATATAAAGAAGGCCGGAGGGAAAATAATTTATTTCCATGCAGATAAGTAAAAACTGTACCTAATGCCAGGTAAAATTTTATCACTTAATAAAACTTATTTTTTTAATTATTTTTTTTTGGTAAAAAAAAAAAATTTATTTTTGTTTTCTTTAAGTTTCTCATCGAATTAAACAGAATGTATATACAACATATTTTCCATACATGGTACGTCAGGAGATGTTTTTATAGGCGGCTCAATTTAAAAAATTATTTGTAATTTGCAAAAAAACCAAAAATATTGTTAAATGTTTTGCATTAGAAAGATTTATTTTTTGCCATTGTATAAACGTTAGTATCATAATCTGGGTATAAGTAAACCATTTTTATTTATATTCCAAGTTAATATTTTCCTCGGTTTAGTTCCGTATAATTATATGGAAATGAGTATTTTAATGTTTAGCCATTGGGACCAGGGAGTTCATAATGATACCATACTTAATATTAATAAAAAACTAAGGTTACATTCTCACAGAATCTAAATAATTTATTCATCAAACCCTAATGAAAGTATAGCTTTGATTGTATAGAAGGTTCACAAGTGTTATATCTAAAAGTAGTATCTGAGGACAATTCTGAGGCAATATAATCAATCATTGTCTGGTTAGTGTGTTGAACTAATTGAATAATTTCAAGTTATTAAAGAACTCCCTTACATATTCATTCGATTCATTGGTTTGGTAATCGGTTCGCCTAAAATAATAAAATGAAGAGACATACTAATGATGTGCTCTTAAAGATAACTTAAGTGTGGAAGTCAAAAAAGTAAGTATAATACCTAAAAGGTAGTAATGGGAAATGCACAAAAGCTAATGATAGTTCTAGTGGGGGTCGGGCGGTGTGTCAGCTTGTCAGGTAACAAAGGCACATTGTGAGCTTGATTCCGTATTATAGTTTTTTATTACTTAAATGCTTGTAATACGAATTCTTAGACAAGGCATTCAAAAGAATTGAAATTTACATATAATTTAAAATACCTCGAAGTGTGAGTTAAGGCTATTTAGACCCAACTATATGACGTTGGAATATTTTATAATGAAGTAAAGTTGCTATATATTAACATGTTTTAATTTATTATAGCAACCTTTATTTTTTTCAAACGAGGTCAAGTCTTTCTCAATACAAACACCACACAAACTGTATCTAGCGCACGCACAGAACACACTAAACCCTCCACAACATACTGCACACAACCCCCTACTAGACGGGGGGGGGGTACAATAGAACCGGGACTTATTGTAGTGAACTCCACAAAACAAAGATTAAACCAAGATTATAATTTCAATCTTAGAACAACTATTACTAATCAATAAACAAACATTAGAAAAATAAACAATTGTATTTAACCTACAATAGGAATGGATGCATTTTGAAACAGAGAAACATACTGAAAAGGTTAACCATGTATGTATAAAATAAGTCGATCTGATAACACAATAGAACAAATTCATATGATTTCTAAAACTCAAAAAATTATACAAATTCTCTGTTGCATTGTGCTCTACTTGCATTAACATGATTAATTAATGTTTATCAGAGTCGTAAATTAAAGATGAGCTGAAGCCATGGATGGAACATTTTGAGCCCTTATAAACAAGAATTTTGTTTACCAAAATATTGTTTGATTATATAAACAATAATCAATAACAAATTATTAGAT
This sequence comes from Homalodisca vitripennis, assembly GCF_021130785.1. Classification (NCBI taxonomy): domain Eukaryota; kingdom Metazoa; phylum Arthropoda; class Insecta; order Hemiptera; family Cicadellidae; genus Homalodisca; species Homalodisca vitripennis. The sequence continues at coordinate 54,147 of NW_025776276.1, forward strand.
TTTTTGTCAACTATTTACAAAATCAGGTCTAATTTACAACCCCCCGTAATCAACTTTTTGAAACGAAGGAGAAAACAGCCCAAAGCACAAGTTTATCAGCAATCTATATGGTTAGAACAAAACAAATGTAATTGTCCTAATATTATAAATCTATTACAAAACAAGAAATGAGGTCCAAATTAAATCTTTTAATAAATTATACAATTCTATTCTAGAAATTATAATTGAGCTATTAATAATACATTAAGAGCTTTTTTAGTGGTTGGTCAATGATTTAAAATTAGTGGTAAAACTAGGATGTTAAACTGTTTTGGGTAGCAAGGACGTAGCAAGAGTAGGAAAACTTATCCATGTAGGTCCTGCGTCCTTGGATCCGTCCTCTCGCCATCGCAATCCTGTTCGTGGTGGTGGTTCTCCGGCGTCGTAACCTGCCGAGGTTAAACCTTACTTTAAATAAGAAAAACTGTAAATATGCAACAATATTATTTAAATATCTCAAACATTTTTCCCTCCTTGTTTTTCCATGGAAATCTACCAATTTTTAATAAGCTTTACATTTTGGGTACGTTTAAAACAATCTTTTTATTCGTTTAAAGAGCTGTTCGTCCATGTATTAAAAAGAACCTGCATGTGTAACAATTTCGTATGACCAGGCGTGACTGAAAAAGGATTCATAGCTTTCATATAACATGGAATCCCAGATTATTGGAAGGCTGTCCGTATTGTTAGAGGTAAAAACCTCTGTAGAAGTATAATGGTGGTATATTATATTCTGTAGTTTAAACCTATCTATTTTTGGGGATCTTGGCTCTTTTACCTCTTTTTCTATACCATTTAGACTCTAATAGTTTGGAGAGCATTTCTATTGTGTTTTGACACCGATTGGCTGTTCACCCACCAAGACTGGGTGGGCTTCTTTCAAATTTTTCAAAGTAATTCCTAAATATATATTTTCTGAGACTTTCATATCCTATTAATAAAAGGTAAAAATTTCGATACTGTGAAGCTCACAGAGATTCAATTTGCCACAGGAAGCTGTTAAGTGGAATCCGTCAGAGGTTAAGATACTAAGAACTTAAATGTCCACAATGCATTGCAAAGATCATGCCATTCCCACAGATTAAAGAATTTGCAGATTTGCGATCGTACAGTGTTTAGGGCCATTCCCTGTTAAAAAAGATGGTGCAAAAGATGTAAGGCTTCTAAGAAAAATTTAAACGGGGCGAATCAAAAATGCCAAGTGTGCCCCCTAGAAAATTTTAGTTATATATTTTCACAGACACCAATCTTACACTCAGTTACTAAATAGTACCTACTTGATTATTTACATTGTAAATAAAATAACTTAGTTTTTATGAATCCAATAAAACATGTGTTAATTTTTCTCTTAAACGTGCCGGCATTTCGTTTCACTGGCTGGAGGTCTAAATACTTTGAACAATTTTGAACTATTCCACCTGAGTGAAGTAATAAACTTAATCAATTCAATAAATATTATTAAAACTGGATAAGAAAGTTTGTACTTTCTTGAAAAAATTTTCTTGCCAAATTAAGGTTAAACTTGTTAAACTTTAATGTTTTAAATTAGTATAAACTTAAATATACTTTATCTCAATTTCTATTTTCCCAAAATCAGAGTATGTATGTAAATGTCGAAGTAATTGTATAACCATGTATCTCAAATAATGAATTATTACGGAGATAGGACAGGAGGGTAGAGTTTTAATAGCTAAATAATGTCACGATTGGCCGATTGTATATATATAACTACACAATCTGATTTTTCTTAAAATTGAATCGTGAAATTTTCTCAAGAACAGAAAGAAAGAATTTTAACATTATTTTATGCAAGTCCCTGGTGGAGAGAGTCAAAAAGGTAGAGTATCAAAAAGGTTTGATTTGAAACACAAAATGATTATTAACTTTTTTAGTTGTGTATGATACATGTTAAAAACCGACCTTTTTGGACACGAATATACAATTTATATCCGTACCAGCCTATTTCTAATATACAATGGGAACTTTCAATGTTTCTAATATATATATATATATATATATATATATATATATATATATACTAGCTGTTTCCCGCGGCTTCGCACGCTTTTCGTAAGTTTTGCCCGCGTATGAGCATTTCTTGTTGAAGTAAATTTATAATTTCCAACCCCGATGTAGATTTTTACCTTGATGTCACGATCAAGAAAAATATGTCAAAAATGTATTGTACATGCATAATGTATTTTTATTACAAAGTGGTCTAACCACTCCAACCTTTAAGTTCAACAAAAAATTTTGTTTAGACAATTATACATCATAACTTAGCGCCTTCAAATAGTGTTTTCACTGTTTAATATACGTATCGATCTCGTAATTGCAGGTTATAATGTGCAGGCGCTTGAAAACTTTTCTTCATTTTATTCGTTTATATTCACAACATAAGCGAATAATTCAGATAATAACTATCCTATCTTCTAAGTTAGACTAAATTACGGATACGTGTGAAATTTGATTGAAATTGGTTCAGTCGTTTTGGAGTTTATTGGCAAACATACATCGTGACTCAAGATTTTTATATATATAAGATATATATATAAATATATATATATATATATATATACTATATATATTACATATATATATAGTTGCTTGACATTAATGTGTCCCTGTGTTGTATATCTGACAGTTGGATTAGAGTAGTATTAACCAGAATAAATACATCTGAATACACACAAGTTTGTGTTACAGGATTAACTTTTTATACACACACCAAACATGAATATATTTCTTATAAAAAAATCCTCTATCGATTTCAGGAAATCCCAAATTATGTGTGTATAAAATGCAAGTTAGATCCTACCTCCTCCAATAATGTTTAATTGCTGCACTCATAAAAGTTTTGACCGCAGAGCAATAATTTTACGAAGGTAGAGCCGTTGTTAATTTCCTACACACTTCAGCTCAACCATATAATCCCAAACCTGCGAGCGAATATCGTTTACGTCTAACGACCTTTTTAGTTTTATATACATTTTTAATCTATTAATGTTTTATGCTTTTTTTTAAACAAAGTGATTTTAAATTGATTTTAGTTATTTTATCTTATAAAATGTTACTGCAACGTCCAAAGCGCAAACATCGTGTTCCATAGCGTGTAAATTAAATGAAAATTATAATTTTAAAATAAATCAGTACTTAAATACATATTATTTGCCATACCAAACCATGGTCTTGCGATTCTTTAAAATTGTAACATAATCTCTGTGAACACTTAAAAATATATGTATTTTTAGTTTTACACTTGTTAATTGCCTATAAACGCTTTTGATTTAAGTAATACTAAATTTGTAGGACCGTGAAGTCACAAAAAGTAAACTCAATTATTTAAATCTCTTGTCATGGAAATTTTTCTTTATATAAGGTATATTTTGTAATCTGCGTGGTGGGTTCTGTATAAAAAATACCTATTAAACAAATTATAAAGCCATTCTGTATGAATCATGAAATTCTCTAAAAACTGCATGACAATGATATCATACTGTAGGAACATACTTTAAAAATTAATACTACTACCTAAGGTGTGATATATTTAGAATTTATTAAAGTTAATGTTCTGAGACATAATGATTAAGCTGTGTTTTTTTAACGAACAGAATTTTAATACCTCATATTATAATATTTTTAGAGTATAAATCCTTTATGGAGTCGTTTTCCCAAATCATATAATCCTTTCACCCTTTATATTTTATCAGTTATTCCTGATATAAAGTACACAGATTCGTACCAGTATTTTTTTTTATTAAATGGACATTTAAGTTTTTTAAATTTGCAAGTAAAAATAATTAAAAACTTTGACTTTAACTGAAAAGAAGAAGATAGATTTTTTATTAAACTCCTGTTTGTATGAATATGTAATGTATACTTACATTTTAAATTTTTACACTCTACTTCAAAATTAGTTTTTATTAGTATGTACAATTTGTTTGGTCACGTTCATGAAAAAATGCTCAAATGCTCTGGCTACCAACCATAGGCAACTACATCTGATGCTGTAGAAATAACTCACTAAAAACCCATATTTATTACTACCCAGTCTAGTGTTGTCCTTTTTCTTTTCTCAAAAGGGACAGAAAGCTTACACATTGAAACTATCCTATAAATTGTAACCTTTCCGCTGGCTTCAGGATGTGACAGGATATTCTAGATGGGTAAGTTTAAGGTGTAGAGGCGCCTCCTATCGATATCCACGAAGAAGAATTAGGGGCACTTAATCTCAGTCATGACTCCCCGAAAGGAGGGAGGCGAGCTGTAAACCACCCCCTCCAGTCAAAGCACGCAGGGGGTGCACACCCTTGTTGGGGCTAGCAAGAACCTCTGGAGTTATGGAACAAACCCCACCAACTCCAAACAGTCATTTCCTGCAGTAGACTACACCTATCGAATTGCCATTGAACCCCAGAATCTAGACATTTGTGGTTAGTGATGAGCCGCTCCTGAACATCCATAAGGTTGTCCAGATTTAGGTGACACAATCGGTTTTTAAACTGTGCTCAGTGGAAGGTATTAAACAGCCAGAGGTGAACCCTGCTGGGTAAGTGCTGTTCATTAGTGACTTTCCAAATTTCCCAAGTGGCTTTGTGGGTAGATTAACCTTTACAGTAATAAAAATAGTACTTCTTAAGAGCTATATTAGTCAATAAAAATATATGTTGGCTATGAAGTACTTTTTCTTAAATAAAGCTGCACAAATTGATAAAGCAATAATAGTTTTATTTGCAAGAATTAATTCTTTTAAAGCAGGATAACCCGTTCAAATAAATTTTTAATGCCTTAAAAGTTTAATCAGAAAGTTATTGTTCCTTTCTCATACTTAAACAAAACGAATACAATTATTGGATATATTAGGTATTTCATCGAAAATAACTGTAATAGAGGTCTTTTAATACAATGAAATATTTAATGTAGAATTAAAGCGCAGCTCCTATTACTAACACTATGGTTCTAATGTATGGTTAGTTTTGCTATACAAGTTTTTTAATGTTCTTCTACAACAAGAGGATATTTTTATTAAAATTGTTGTATTAAACTAGAACCTGGCATTATTTTTATACATATAAGTATATTAAACTTTCGTCAGAGTATATTAATAGTAGAAGAAAATAAATATATAAAGGTGACAATATAATCTAAATAGTTGTTTGTATAACTGTATCATATCATTCTGATATTTCTGAACCTCTTGAAAAATGGAAGAGAGCTCTGGTGGTAATCCCAGGAACTAATTGAATAAATAAAAATGTAAAACCATAATTCCCTAAAATCTGTACAATACAGTTTTTAGAAATGATAGAGTTTAAACAAAAAAGATATGAATTTTAATCTTTAGTCAGCTACCATTCACTAAACTCAAATTATTTTCAATATTTAAAGTACTGTAAAATGCCTGAAAGATGTCTCTCAGACACATTAAGGAAAATAATTCTCTTGGTAATCTTATACACTTTCATAAAAATGTGAGAACGGGTGGGGGATCTACCCCCCCCCCACAGACATAGCGATTTGACTTGACTTGACTTGACATTTGGAGGCGCCAAAGCAGACCTTCAACCGCCAGGCCAGGAAGTGCTCTCGTGTCCTGGCTGAACACAAGAGCGGCTTGGGTTGGATGAATTTAGTGGAAAATCAAGCTGACGGTGGTGTCGGCGGCATCTGGAAAAATCTCCAGGGCACTTCGAGGGGAGTAAGAAGACCCAACCGACCACTTCATGGACAGCGTGGTATTGTCTACTCCCCTGGAGATCGAGCAGAGGCCTTCGCCGACACCATGGAAGACCAATTCTCCCCACACGTGGATGTCTACGACGAGGAAACGTGCGAAATGATTGAAAAACTTCCTGGAGGAATACCAACCTACGAAGACGACCTACTGCCCACTGTGACTACACTTGAAGTCCAAGAAAACATTCGCCGCCTTCGCCGAAGAAGGCCCCTGGCCTGGACTCCCTTAGGAACTCCAGCATTGAAGAACCTGCCGACTTGGGTGATCGTTACGGTCACCTGTATCTTCAACTCATGCCTACGCCTGGCTCACTTCCCGACCACCTGGAAGGATGCCAAGGTGATCATGATACCCAAGCCCGACAAGGACCCTCTCTTCCCGAGAACCACAAGCCGATCTCCCTCCTGCGTGTGCTCTCCAAGATTCTGGAGAAGATCGTCCTTGGCGAGAATCCCTGAGGAGTTCTTCGCGTCTATCAGGGACAGAAACAATTCGGCTTCGCGCACCGGCCACTCCACCACCCTTCAGCTTCGCAGAGTCCGAACAACATCACCGGAGCTATAGGAAGGGTAGCACCACTCCACTTCGGTCCTGATAGACGTGAGCAAAACCTTCGACAAGGTGTGGCACGAGGAACTGCTCTTCAAGCTGTCATCGTCTGCATTGCCTGGCAGGATTTTTGCCGGCTGCTCCGCAGCTATCCTCCACCTCCGGACCTTCTCCGTCAGCGTTGCCCGATCCACCTCCACGACTTACCCAGTGACATGGAGTGTGGTAGGAATATTTTTGGATGGGTAAAATTAGGGGAAGAGTTTGCTTCTGTTGAGGTCATGACGGAGGATTTAGAGGACTAATGAAAAAGCCTCTACATTGAAAGCAGGTAGGGACTGGCACACCCTTTTGTCTAGGCTGGCAAGAACCTTTGCCTCTTAGTTAACAGACTCGCAAGGGTCATCTCCGCAGTAAAATAAACCTATCGAATTACCCTTGGCACCACAGAATCTCGACATTTGAAAAACAGGATCTTTGGTACACAACATATTGTTACGCTATCTAAATATACATACTAAAAGATATTCTCGCTTTCAGATAGTTTTTAAATAGCACCCCTTTATTATGTCGTAACGTACATATTCAATACAGGTATCTGAGTTTCTGTGTGAAAACATAGTGAATAGCACCAACACAATGTAGTAACCTTCACTTTCCTAAACTAGAAAGATATTGATTGCATTCAAGAGAAAAAATTAATTCTGCAGTGAATTCTAGGTTGTAACTGATATTTTTATTTAAATTAAATTACTAACAAAGAAGATTTTTATACGAATCATTATAACTTTCGACTAGGTTGAGATTATTGTTGCTATGCAATAACAGAAGCATTCGAACTCGGGCCCGTGAGATCATAAGCTGAGACAGAATTACTCATCTACGGTAGTATATGTCCTACTAAGCACATTCTGGTAATCTCTTTCTTCAGCATGTGCCCAATATGTGCAAAGTAAACCGTTTGCGTTAACAATTGATATTATTAGTATTGATATATAATGCAAAATCCTCTCACCATTAAACGGAAATTAAAATTTAGTGTAGAGCGAAAAGTTATTTGAAAATAATAATGGAGTCTATTAAGGCATTAACTAACTGTAAATACTTGGTTCGACTGGACTGTGGTTCTTGTATTATGGAAGAGTACGAAAATATTAGATAAATTATTGTTTGTTTGCTAAAATTGTTCAAAGTTATATGAATGTAATGAATGTATGAATGAACATGTAAGCATTTAAACATACCTTACTTAGGTGTTTTTAAATGTGTCACTTAATATCTACTACTTTGAACTCACTGCATATTTAGCACACTACAGAATACCGGAAAGCTGGCTGAGTTAAAAGAAAGAAAATGGTTTTCTCTCAAACAATTATACGTTCATATCAACTGTGTTAACTAGATCCAAAATTCATAACGTCATTTCAAAATATTCGGAGGAAAAAATTAATCCAATATACGTTTACGTTTTGGGTACAGATAGATTTAGGAACAGTCCAAAAAAAATCAAATTTATCAAGAAAACGTACCGTTGGGATTAATTTTGTATTTTTAATCACCCTTATGCAAAAATATAAAAGTCATAAAAAATCAGAAAAAATTTAATTTTCTGTTTATTTTAAATCCTTCTATTATACTTCAATATTATTTATTTCTAAACACTTACGCATGCACTGTAGTAGTAATTTATGTTGTGGATTAATGTTCTATGAAAACTAAGATGTAAACTACGTTCTTTGGATGTCAAGAGATAGTCAGAGCAGAAACTATGTCCTATAAACAATAAAAAATGACTCACTGTAAGTCCTGGTCCTTGTCATCTCTCTGAGCCTCACATCGTGTTCCTTGTTTGGTTGTTCTCCGAAGTGCTGCGATTAGAGTACGAGCTCCTCACGCCTGAGATTTAATGGGGTGATCCAACCGAGGCGGAGAGGAGGGACAGAGCCGAGCAGTACCGATAAATCCCGAAAATCCTGACAAACTCTGTACATGGGGCTGATAGCGACCTCAGTTCGGAACGGTTCTGATTTCTATTATCTTACGAATTAATGCGTCGTTTTATATCCCGAATTTAATGAGTCGTTTTATATCCGAATTAATGAGTCGTTTTATATCCGAACATATCTGCAAAACGTAGAAATTATATCGAATTAATTATATTAATATAGAACTTTCTTTATAACTCCATAGACACTTTACACACGAACATATCTGCAAAACATAGAAAAAATTATATCGAATTAATTATATTTAAATATTGAACTTTCTTTATAACTCCAAAGACACTTTACAAAATGTGAGATGGTGCACAACGAATAAAATGTCATAATCCCTTTTGTGCTATTGGAATATATTCAAATTAATAGGGCAAAAGCAACATATTATAATGTGGAGTCCTTAATTGGTAGTAAATAAATTAATAAATTACACTACAAAATCTGTAATAAGAGTTATGTAATTAGCTGTAATAAACTAAGGGTATTAAAAAAGATTAAAAAAGAAACCTGCGAGGTAATATATTCAACCAAAAACATAATTATAGAAATATGACAAAAATCAATTGACAACTACCTGACTTAAATACCTAACATAGCACGTGACATCATTAATAAATACAAAATTTTGCTAATTAAATTATATTACTGTAACTGAAAAATTCAGTTTAAGATCATATATGAGTATATTTTTGGTTTACAATTTTAAACACTTATATTTTATGTAAGAAATATTACAATTATATTACAGAAATTTTATGTAATACGGATGATTAAAAAATAATTTAGTCCTACTGATCTCTAATGCTACGAATATAAAGATTTATGATACAATTACAATTACACAAATTTATATAATTTATTGAAGTCTGCCATTGTTACTCAGAAGGCTTAATTAAGTCTAGGCAAATTTGTAACTTTTCCTCCTCTGTGAGGCCTCTCTGCGAGGATTTTTTGTTCTTTTTCGTAGAAAAATAACTCCTCTGTTTGGTAATATTGGTATTGCCTGGTTGCCTTCTGTTACACTCTTCTTCCTAAAACATAAAGATTCGATAAATTTGACAGAATTTTTCCGTGGCATAGTTTTTGAGATACTATTAATTGTTTTAAATTTAATTCAATTTAAATTTTACTATTAAACAATAAATATTGGTTTAATTAAAACTGGCTATAAAGTGATTGGACTTACCTTAACTGGTATCTGCGAAGTAGTGGCCATTACTTTCTAATGTAGTTAACATTTGTGTGAAATGTTTTATCAATATATTCTTTTGGTCTGAAGTAGTTGTTTGTCTTTTCATGTATTCCATCAGGATGTAATTTTTTCGTATATTCTCTTTGTGCGGGCCTCGTCATTAGGAGTGTTGATTTTGTCTCTGTCTGTTTTATAGCTACGCCACTGAATGTAACGAGGGATACTTTGTTACATTAAACTTCCTTACGTCTTTTTGGGTCTTTCGATACTCCGTTGTATTGGTTTATTTGTATGTAGACAAGAGTAATTGCCTGCCATTAATTACGTTGTAAAATCAAGGTTTAATGAAATAAATTTAATTGCGCGCTGAGTCCTGCAGCATCCAGCTTTAAAAATGTAATATATATATATATATATATATATATATATATATAATATATATACACACATATATGTTGTTGTACCAAATTACTGAAATGTGTTTAATTCAGAGTAGAAGCTAAAAACACAGTGGTACATTTTAAGAGGCTTGTCACATTGATTGCCTGCAATTAAATTGTGCTGCATCCTGCAACATCCAGCTTTGAAAATGTAATTTAAATATATGTATGCTGTACTAAACTACGGAAAGGGGTTTGAAAATACAGTGATACATTTTAATAGGTTTGCCAGGTACTGAACTAAATTAAATTCAGATGAGTACAGAGCGAGAACACGCGGACTGCCCATTCCACTATTTCTAAAAACACGGGCTATCTGTAGTTGGCAGGAGGGGCCCCTCCATCCCCACTCTTTTCTCTCCGCCTCGGTTGAATCACCCCACTAAATCTCAGGCGTGAGGAGCTCGTGATTAGAGTGACTTTAGAATAATAATACTGAACAATACAAAAGATTAATTATGGACCTTTCATTTCTTTGTTTCCATGGATATAATTTAATTTCGATGTGTACTTCTGCTGGGATAAAAACCAGCAGAAATCCTTAAATAAAGTTGTCAATATGTATTCCCAAGCAAGTGCCGTTCTTTTATAAATTTAAAATAATAAAACAAGATTTTGTTGTATTTATTTTTCTAGTCTAGGGGCCATGCATTTAAAAGTAAACAAGCAGCCTTGAAATTCGTGAAATTGTAATTATTCCCACCAAAATTAAACTGATGGTAAGCCAAAAACTAGTTTTGATGCGGGTCGTAATGAAAGAGCTACACGGAAGTAAAAAACATATTAAGCGATATGTGTAACAAAGATATTTGTTTCATATAAATCATTTTTTATCCGACCGTCATCCAACGAGATGTAAAGATTAAATTAGCCATTTCAGCTAACTATGTATTACTGATATCAAGAAATCTATATTTTTTATAAAGTGTGGGCCCTAACGAAGATTTAATCCTCATTTACGAGAGTATTAGAATAAATAACTTATTATTTAACCTATTTTTTGATAGAGAATAGATTGATAATCTTACATTGCATCCCACAGTTGTGACAAGTTTCTACGTTAGTTATTATTTGCCCATTCGGTTAATAATTAATTAATATTTTAACGGTGAAAAAGAATCAATTATACACAGTCACTAATTTTAAATTGTTCGAATCAAATAAAATGAACATAAACTTAATTAAAAAAATTTCCTACCTTTATTAAAAATATATGTTCCACAATATTATTTTATCAATTTATATTTCTGCATGAAATAAGAAATTAACAATTTCATTTTTAATGAAACAAATTTATTTAAGGTGAAGGTATAAAGTAATAAGTTATTTCTATAACTAAATTACTTTAACTAGTAATGTATTTTCCGTTTATGGAAATGATTGAATATAAACTATATGAAGTAATACATTATGAATTTTAATCTAAGTCAGCTTGCTTCAACACTAATTTCAAATTATTTCAAATGTTTACCCTACTTCGAAATGCATGAAATATGTCTCTCAGACATATTTAAGTAAATAGTTCTCTTAGTAATCTATACATGTGCTAGTAAATATTTGTAAACGGATCTCAAAAAATGTATACTTTTTAAATAAAGACAATGTTAAACTGATTCTATCTGCACACTTAGAGTACTGGAAAGATAAAAAACCTTAAATCACGAGTTTTTTCTTTTTGTCTACAAAAAACATACTAGCGTTAATGTTTTATTATGATAATAATCTTCGCCAATCAAGAAATAACTGTTTTGTAAACTTTCTTAAAATGAAATGATTTAATATTTATTTCGTCATAGAAACACAGATCCCAACATATACACATAAACAAGAAATGATCTCGACATATGCGTAACCTCTGTGTGGAAATCGTGCTGCGATCAACAGCATGAGTATTATACTAATTGATAGTAATATGTACATAAGTATAAGTACATACATGATAGCTACAACAAAGGTAATGCTATCTTTAAAAATTGTTGGGTTTTTAAACACTTGGTACCTTAAGGCAATCTAGTAATTTAGAGATAATTATATTTGAAAATATAATGTGAATTTGTGCAATTGATGGACTTCTGCTATCTAAATATTAAAGATTAAATCCTGTTAACGGTTAAACGCGTTATTACTACATATTTTGCTGTGATTATAACCGCTAAAACTACGATGTAAACTACTTTTAGTAAGAAGAATATTTAGAGTAAAATCTTTGGTTTCTAAATAATTAAAGTAACTCATCTTTAAGTTCTTGTCTTGATCTTGATCTTTGCCTTCGTACTTCTGGTGTAGATTTTCCTCGGTTAAGGACTTTTACATTACATTAAAAAATGGTCCTAGTCCTTATCAAAACTTTGGCCATTCGGACTTGTTCCTGGTCCTGCTTCTACAACTCATCTTGGTGTGAGTTCAACGAATTTTATACACTACACTATGATTTTATCGATAAACACTGAAAGTACCTGTCCTTTGTTTGTTTCCATGAAAATGAACAATATTAATTTCATATTACGCTTATTTATTATTTAACTGTTTTTTTTTCACTTTAGTTTTTACTTTCACCTTGCTTTTTTACGTCATGTCTACGGCTGGCGATAAACCGTTTCTTGTTTTTCTGATTACCCCATCACATACATAACATAGAGAGCAATATGATTCGTTTACTTTTGTCTTACATTAGTGTGTAAAATATTAAATATTACTGTTTTGGATACAGTATACAGAGACACTGTTCGATGTCATGTTATGACTAGTATATCTGCAACTAGAAGAACGGAGATTTCATCCAAGTTTTTGTTCTGATCTATCTAATTCCGTAGTCTACATTACAGTGAATTTTTTAACAAGCCGATTTTACAGTTATTTAGGAAAACACAAGTTATTATAATAGTATGCAAGTTAATTATATTGATAATTTATTAAGAAATAAATCAATTATTTGAAACATTAGTGAACGGGGAAATTTAAAGTGTTGTCAAAAGCTACGTGTTTTGAATATAACTCCCATAATGAGTAAAAACGAAAAAATAGTAAATTATAAAATTGGATCTGCCAATAGGTTCAGTTTAGTAGTTAACATTTGCAAAACACAACAAACAAACATTAATTTTACAAATTGTAAATTTGTACATTATTGTACTTAAATCTTTCACCATAATTAAATACGTATTACAAATTTTATTGTTAAACCGAAGAAATCCAGACAACTATTGACGTTGTGATCACGTAATCTTTGAAGAATCTCGTGAATTATTATATGATTCATTAATATTCACGATTCTTGTAAAAGATTACATACGTAGATTTTAAGTGCTAGATAATACTATTCTTTTACATAGATAAAAAATGCGTTTTTTTGATCGACCATCCATCCATCTATCCATCATTTGAAACATAATTATCACTTAGAATGGTGTCTCAGGTTTTTCTTTAGCCTGATTGGGGTAATGTAAAAAGTTTCTTTGTATGGTTGTCTGCCTGGCTGTCTGTCTATTAAATTTCTATTTCAAAATACATTGCGATATTTTAATTAATATATCACATATTAAAATACCTTAATTGTTTGCAGTACTCTACACACTTTACTAAGTCTGCGATTTATCCCATCGTCATAATCATCTACAAATACAATTAAAAACTTTTTCGCTAACACTCATCCAAAATCCCATCAAGTGACATACTCCATGGTTTATCCCTATGAAACAAATATCGAAATAAATCAAAAATACGAATTATATATATGTCAAGAAACGTTCTATATGTCATGACGTGCGAACATACAGATAGTTAGGAATGCAATTTTCTATCTTCCCGTAGTTATAGTCTTTGATAACCCTAATCTAACTGTAACGATTTAATCCTCATTTATTCATGAAAAAAGAAATGTATGTGTGTTTTTAAAGCCGTAAATATATTCGAACACCACAACTCTTAATTGATTCAGTGTGGAAATGTTGATAGTATTATTGCTGATGTGACAAACTGTTATAACTCCCAGCCAGTGTAACATTCATACATGATAACCTCTGCATAATAAATACTAACTTACCGTTGGAGACGGCTTCCATATATCATCGTGCTACACTATAATAACAAATCCTGGTAATTCTTAAAAATCTCATACCAAGTTTAATTTCAGTGACGATGAGGTTTTAATTTAAAACTATAATGATATGTATCTTCATCTGATGTAAACTTAGAGGAATTCGAAATCGTAGAGTATCGAAAATCATGGAAATATGAAAAATTATTTTTATCTGAGATATATTTTCCTTGATTTACCGCAATTAAAAATGAACAAAATACAAATAAATAACAGCTAATCACAATCAGACAATATTCGGACTGTATGGTTGGCTGACTTTGATTTAACATTTTTTTACGTATAACTGGTTTTTTTTAAGTGTACTAAGCAAAGAAAAAATAAAATTCTTCCTTTACACCCTTTTTTCTATACTATTTCGAGCTCCACAACAACTGGCATAAGTATTTATTGGTGTATTTTTAGGGTAAATTTTGCCTAGCGATATCCAGGTTGAGTGTATAATACTAAGCAAATTGGCTTTAAACTCCTGCACTAACAGACCGATTTTATAGAAGTGCTGTAAAAATATAAAATAATGTTAAGAAACTATTTTTATATTTAAATTATTTTTTTCTGATTATAATATACAAGGCAAACATCTTAGTTTTAGTACTCGTAAACTGTATTGTAGGGGATATAGTATTATACAGCTGTATGATTCGGTTATTCAGGCAATGGTTCAATGCAGTAGGGTGCGCCCCCGTCGATTTTAGCTCAAGCATTATTCTCCAAAACGATATATTTATATTTAATCATAAATTATTATTGGGTATAAAGATAATATTCAATATTTAAATTTAACATTGGAATTTAATTAGACATTGTAAACACTGCATAATTTTAATAGACTCTTTATTTTCTCTTGTACTGTAGTAAGAGAGATCTGGCGTGAATTTCAGTAACTAATAGAATGAGTTAAAACTTCTAGGACATATTTATGTGGACAATTTTTGGGAACTGAATATAAATTATTAAACTTTTACTAATGATAAAATCGTTGTTATATATTAAATAAAAAGAATTAACTAATTCTACTTCATTACAAATATCTTGCTTACTAGAAATTCTAGAAAGATTTTCCATAAAACAGTAAAGTTGAAAAATGTTTCCCATTAAACGGATTTATAAATATGTTTAATAAAACGATTTGAAAAATACCAAAATATTTGGATGAGTGATAATGATAACTGATTTCTCCCTGTACTCTATAAGTACTGAGAGGATTATACACAACACCAAACACAAATTAGTGGCTTTTACACAAAACATAAAAATATATTGATTGATATAACTATATTTAATTTGTATTACCGTTAGCAATACCGATGAACAGTTCTAGTGCTTTGAGCTGTGATTAATAGTTTTTAAAAATTGGACAAAGATTCCTTTGGGTAACGAGGGATAGGGAGTAAAATTAAATTTGGCTAATAAAGAATGAAAATAACTCATCCAAGTAAATCTTGATCCTGGTCCTACTTCTGGCATACCCGCCGTGTTCCTAGTGGTATTTCCGGGGCTTTTTGTGAATTGACCAAAGTTTGAAAATTGTGGCAACATAACACATTAGAATTATTTTAAAAAATTTTAATCATATTAATGCCATGTTGTTTCCATGGATATAAAATTATGTTTCATGTAAACGGCTGCATACGTCTCACCTGTCGCATTGTATTGCTGACGTCACCACTACTACTAACACTCCCATAAAACGCTTGTTATCTGATTACCCCATCACACACATTTTAAGTAAGCAAACGTGTGAATAAAACATAAATATAAACATTTTAATGTGGATAGTCCCCTGACTCAAGTTATGATTTGTGTGCTACATTATTATTGTTTAAACACAATATTCAGGGACACTGTCATCACAGTTTATACTATTGTTCATTACTCTATAAATATGTACATCTAAATTTCAAGAAATACTTCAGCAAATAATATTATAAATCATCAATAATCATATTTATGTTTATATTATAAATGCAAATTTTTTTATGTGTAATAGTCTCTTTAAACTTACCGGACAGATTTAACTAAATTTTATATGTCCATTACTTAGATACAAAGAAAACATGCGCATTTCTATTTCAAAGTTCCCTAATTCCAATACAATTTCCCTAAAAATTTTTCTTGACATATTCGTTTTCATTTTAAAACTTAAGCATGTATTTAAATTTAAAATTAACAATATAGCATTTTGCTGTAACTCTGTGTGACACAACGCAATTTATTTATTTATTTTTGTTATTTCAGTAAATAAACGTCAAATTTTGTCGTATTAAGATAAAAATAATAATGGCAAGTACGATATCGTATTTATATAGATGCTAACAATGAAATATTAAACCAATTTTCATATTATATCTTATACTATCTTTATATTTAGCTTGTTGGACATTTCCACAAAACGTATTTAATAGGCACGAAGCCTTGAAAGAATTGAATTTCATACATGAGTATAATATCTCTAAATTATGATTTAAAGCAATCTAGATAAGGTATTACATGTTGTAGCATTATAACCTAACTAATCTAGTTATTAAGAAAGGAGACTCCAATTTATAAACGAATTATATGATTATAAGAAGCAGTTAAAGGATGTTGTTAAAAATTTTTATCTAAGAAATTAAGGCAGCGAGTTTATAATGCAAACGCGAAACACGTAAACGCCAGATATGGATAATAGGTCAGAAATATATAGTGGAATGATAAATATCCTAGCATTTATGTGTACATCTAAGAGCAAAATGAACAACGCAATGCATTTATTGACTAAAATATTGGTATGATGCAATACTTAGGTATTAATTACTTGTGGTAATAACTTAAAAACTCGAGTACTACCATTTAGGTACATTTTCAAAAACTAAGGTTATTTTTAAAACATAAACAAACCTTTGTCCTTGCTGGGCGAGATATTCAATCTTTGTACATTAATATTTGGGCTACTTCGTTTTAATTTATAATCTAATGATAAAATACTTAATAATTTTTGCTTTATAAAGCCTTTATGAACGGCTATTTTGTAGTGTGCGTTTTAGATTGAAAATTGAGAAGAGGGATTTTCAGATATATACATTTCTTATGATTTTTTTTATTAGGGTATTAAAACGCAAAGTATATATTATTAAAAACTTTCTTTTATTTTTTTATAAATATAATTAAATTTGATGTCAATATTCGAGACCATTTTTCCCATAAATTAATTACAGTGTCGGTTTTGTTGTAAATAAAATCTTGCTACGCACAATTTCCAAAATGTTTAATGTGTATTATTGTCTTGTTTATTTTTTTAATAGGAAAAAAATATAAGATTTCACCGAGTATGGCGTTGATCTGTAAAACTCCCTTTGAACAAAATAATTCGTTGAAAACATCCTAATCCTGAAGGATTTGTCAAAGTTAAATCGTTGAGATATGTTTGAAATCATGTGTAGCACACTATACACTGAATCAGCAATTGTTGGTAATTTAACAGCTCATTTATAGCTTAAGATTAGATAAAGCCCTTCCTACTAAAGGGAGTAAACAATCATCCCTAATATTTTTGGCCTTTCATTTTTTCGGCATTCTTTTTTACCATCATCTAAGTCAATTTATTAATTTAAAATGTCAGCACAGATCAAATGCAACATGCATGTTACTATAAACTAGTTAACGATATAAAATTACAAATAATAACAATAATAATGACTTAATAAATAACAATAGATAATTTTAAACGATAACAATAACAATATAAACTTTAAAAAAGGCCTCTGTTAACAATACTATAAACTACGGTTAAAACAATTAAAATACTAACAACTTCGTCACATGCAAGTGCAGATACAAAAGTACATGCGAGTTAAAAATTTAAAAAACTACTTAAATCTAAGGGCCATGGACGGCTCCCCCGCTCTATGGGCTATATTGTCGCACACAACCCGTAATATGCTGCACGTATATGTCCCGGCTCCAGCGGATGGCAGTGGAGACACACTTACGGGGAGAGGGCCACACTATATTGCCGGGAGACTCCTAGTCGGGCCAGGGTTCCCCCAATTGGCTTTGTCCCCACGCGCCCAGAGAGCCGACTACAAAGGCGTCCCACGGTGACATGGAAGCCGCCGGCTCGGAGAGTCTGGGCGAGGGGATCATATGCAGCATATTTCCTCTCCTATGCCTCAATAATGGACTGCCATCCGTCCTCGTATGGCATGGTGACATCGACCAATTTAATTAACTTACGGTCACGGTCGATGACCACCAAGTCAGGCCGGAGGCGAGCCAAGTTGTCTGGAACAACACGTTCAGGCAGCAGCTGGTCGAGAGGTACCCGCTGGTTCTGGCGCACCTCAACCCCAGGTGAAGGTCGGATAGATGCCGCGAGGAGGCCAAGGACGGCGTCATGACGCTTAGTGGCCACGGCCATGGTTGGGAGACAGTGACAGAGCACTTGGGCCGTGGTCTCGTCATGACGACTACATCGGCGGCAGCGCCGCTCCCCAGCACCCCAGCGCCTGCATCCATTCAAGGGTAAAACGTTGAGGCGCGCCCTATGAATGAATCGCCAGTCAGCAAACCTTGTGTGGCGACCTTCGTAGAGGAAATGGTTCGAAGTGGGGCACGCGGCGGTAACTCTCATCACCCTGCCTTGGTCCGGCTTAGCAGACAATGCAGAACGATAAGATAACTGCATAGCCGACCGCAGGCAGGATGACACTCTGGACCGGGAATAAGCCCCCTGTCCACAATGGAGGTGAACCTTTCACCCGGGTCAGTCAGCTGGAAGGAATCCCTCTCCCCGCACCATCCCCAACGGAGGTCAGGGAGCCGCTTGGAGAGGCGATTCCGGGCAGCCTGGGCCAGACAGAAGGTGGTCACGACATTGGAGTTACCCGCGAAATCCCCATTCAGATATGCCACAAGGTACTCTTTGTCTGCTCTATCAGCAGACCGCTGACCGGCCGACACAGCGATACCTTCAAGAGCAAGGTGTGCGACTTTAGGGTCTGGGCAAGTCAGTAGGCGAAAGACGTGGGCTACAGCAGCAAGGTC
Source organism: Homalodisca vitripennis (assembly GCF_021130785.1). Classification (NCBI taxonomy): domain Eukaryota; kingdom Metazoa; phylum Arthropoda; class Insecta; order Hemiptera; family Cicadellidae; genus Homalodisca; species Homalodisca vitripennis. The sequence goes on from NW_025776276.1 coordinate 73,222, forward strand.
TGATAGGTCGAGACCTATCAGAAAATATCAATACAGAAAAGATCTAGATTAAGACAACCATTCAAGCCAATAACCGGGTCAGTTGGGTTACCTCCGGTTATTGTGAGACAGATTATCCTTAGGATGCAGGCCAGCCCACGTGAGGATGAGTATTTATCCACCAGACAACAGCCCCAAACGTTAGTCCAGGTCTAATCCACAGATATAAAGCCATTACAATAGCTCAGGCTGAAAATCACAAGACTCTCCGATCGAAAGACTGCACTGCATCAATAACTATATTCCCCTCACAGTTGTAGTCCCTAATTCCGTCACCTGTCAACAACATTTAGAACTTAACTAGAGACATGAACTTGATAGTAGAGCCTTCTTGGCAAAAAATGACTGATGGCCAGTGTTGGCCCCTTCCAATTGTGCAATTGGGCTACCTGGGCCGCGTTAGCACTAAGACCAATCCTGTACCACCAGTTTTTTGCTTTCTTTGGGGTTGCATTGGTCGATTCCGTAACTGTGGTTTTATAAAATTTCCATTCCCAAGAATCATCATGTCAACTCATCTGTATATACCTGTGTGAAAAGACCACTACTGTTACAAACTTAAACAGGTCGTCCATAACCAGGAGAAAGGACGCTACCCTGGGGAGAGCCTTAAGTTGTACTTTCACTGAACCTTTAAAACCAAAAAATAGTGGTGGTAACATTTCTTACTATTAGTAGGACCCTAGGATCCAGAAAACTTCTATAACAATGAATTTTTTAATATACCATTACATGTTTAGTTAAATAAAGCTGGAAATGGAGTCTTGAAAAGTGAGAAAAAAAATTACAGTCTTCTCTCTTATACTATGGATGCGTGCTCTGGTTTATATTTACATAACTAACTAAATAAGTTAGGAAGTATAGACTGTATTTTTTTTGCAAAAGTTTTGAAATCGTATTTAAATTAATAAGTTTTAAACATCATACATGAATTAGTTGGGTATTATTAATGTTAGTAAGGTAAAGTACGCTAATTTAAAATAAATTTAATATTAAACCTAACCAAAAAAATGCAGAAAAAATTGCTGGAAGACGTACACTAGATAATCCTTCTCATAAAAAAATTAATATTTTTCATCAATAAACTTAAAACTATTCCATTGCCCGGCAGGCGGCTTCGGTGATCGTCACGATCACCTGCATCTTCGATTCATGGCTACGTCTGGCTCACTTCCCGACCACCTGGAAGGATGCCAAGGTGATCATGATACCCAAGCCCGGCAAGGACCCTCTCTTCCCGGAAAACCACAGGCCGATCTCCCTCCTGCCTGTGCTCTCCAAGATTCTGGAGAAGATCGTCTTGGCAAGATACCCTGAGGAGTTCTTCACGTCTATCAGGACAGAACAATTCGGCTTCCGCACTGACCACTCCACCACCCTTCAGCTTCGCAGAGTCCTGAAAAACATCACCGGAGCTGTAGGAAGGAAACACCACTCCATTTCGGTCCTGATAGACGTGAGCAAAAGCCTTCGATAAGGTGTGGCACGAGGGACTGCTCTTCAAGCTGTCATCGTCTCCATTGCCTGGCAGTATTTTCCGGCTGCTCCGCAGCTATCTCCACCTCCGGACCTTCTCCGTCAGCGTTGCCCGATCCACCTCCACGACCCGCCCAGTGACATCTGGTGTGCCACAGGGATCAGTCCTCGTCCCGATCCTGTACCCGTGGTACACAAACGACTTTCCAGTCGCTCCAAGAGTGCAGCTCTCCCTGTACGCGGACGATGCGCTTCTCACGGCCACTTCTGCCAACCTGAGGATGGTTGGGTTCTACGTCCAGCGGCAGCTGCACATACTGGAGCCCTGGTTGACCAAGTGGAGGATCAAGGTCAACGTTGACAAATGTGAAGCCATAAACTTCACGAGGACCAGGAGACAAGCGTACGGCCGTCACCTGTCACTCGACGGCGACGACATACCGTGGAAGACTTCAGTCAAGTACCTGGGGGTACTCCTGGACTCCAAGCTGACCTTCACACCCCTCATCAAGAGGATCTGTGGCCATGCGAGGAAGGGCTTCGGCAGCATCGGCCCCCTGCTCAACTCCACGAAGCTACCGACCAGGACAAAGGTCATGCTCTACACGGCTCTGATACGACCAGTGCTCACATATGCGGCCCCAGCATGGTACCACCTCACCTGCAAGACCGCAAGGAGGCAGTTGTTAGCTGTCCAGAGCGTGTGTCTTCGGCGGGCTACTGGGTCGCCCTGCTTCGTGAGGAACACCGTAGTCAGGGCTTCGCGTCCAACGTCCCTACCATCAGGAGCTTCATAGAAGGCCTGACATTGAGCCTTGAGGAAGCTGCAGAGTCCTCACCGTGGGAAGACATCCGTAAGCTTCGCGCCCAGGAGGTCCCCCAACTGCGTCTTCCCATGGATGACTGATGACATCGACTACAACTTCGACTGAACCACGACACTTCACCCCACTGACAGGTAGCGAAAGCTACTAGGGCTTTGACCCTCGAGACACATGGCAAAAGCCTAACCGGCAGAGGCCTTGAAAGATGTGGGGGATCCACCCCCCCACAGTCACAGCGACTTGACTTGACTTGACTACTGTGACTAGTAATAATTTTTAAAATGATTGAATCCGATTGTCCCTGCAGGTTTTGTGTACAGATAGGGTAAAATAAAACCCAAAACAAAGTTTATTAGCTTTTCAATAAAGAGAAAAAAGTTTAAACTTTGACAGCCCTTGAAAAATAAAAGGGAAATAAATTAAATTACAGATACAAAAATGCTGTATGCTTTGGAATCAGGCCATCTTTTTATATTAACTGTTCAAGTGTTTTGTTTTGTATGTAATAGTCAATAAAACTAAATTGTAAACTCAGTAATATAAATAACTTACCCTTGAAAGTCCTAGTCCTCGTCCAGCCACTGGCAATCACATTGTGTTACACGTAGTTATTGTCTGACGTGCTGTAAGTTAAACGGCATTGAAATTGCTGACACACACTCACATACTATTAAAACATTATAAAAAGCATCACACTATCAGACCTTTGCTGTTTTTAAGGATATTAAATAATGTTTGAGTGGAAATTGTTATAAATTTCATACTATTGCTGAAAAACTAAGTCTATCTGGCAATTACATGGCACCATTAGTTCTTTTAGGGGTATTCTAGATTGGGTAGGGTGTGTTTTTTTACGTCTAGCAGTTTTGAATAAATATATTCAGAAGAATGGGTTTGCGAAGGGTAGAATTATTGTTTCAAGAAACTACAATTGTAGCCATGAAAAAATTTATAAAAGTCTTATTTATTAGTTTTTACAAACATTTTGGCTTGGTCTATAATCCCACGTTCTCACAACAAAAGATATAGGAATATATTGGGAATTACAAATATTCACCAACACAAATCATTGGTGGCAACAAACAATTTTATTCTAGGTCACATTTTTATCATTCTTTTCCTACTTGTATTCAAAATTTAAAGGTAATTAATTCTTAATTTCGTAAAGTTTTAAAGAAAAAAGTTACGGAGTAGTGTTGGTGTTTAACAGCAGTAAGAAGGCTGAGTCACTTACCTGTATCCTGTACAATTGTGGCGGGGCTGGCCCAGGCTACGTAAAAAATTTTCAGAAAAAATAACTGGTCTGAGTACGGTCCAGCTGACCGGAATGGACCCACTCTTCTCTAAAATAAACATAGAACAATACATTTACACAGAGTTCTTGTCCTGTTTGTTAATTTTTACTCTTGATTTTGTTCTCCATACTATTTATAATCAACATAATGTCTTTAATCATATCCTTCATTCATTCAGTTTCATATTACTGAAACTTTTCATACAATTAATTTACACATAATAAAATAATATTCACCTACATTTTCAGGACATAAGGTCTGTGTAGACTCTTTTCCCTGTACGTTCCTTAATGTTACAGTAATTAGTTAGAAAACTAAATCTAATGATAAATGCTATATACGAGTTGTTTTATATTTATTGTCTCTTTTAATTTTGTTGCATGGTTTTATTCTTTTGTAATATACTATTTTTTATATTATTTATTAATTCCTTGTTAAATATAAGAATTATTGCACTATGGGTATTTTTCTTCTTTAGTATAATATATTTAATGCTGTATGATCAGTTGTATATTTTGTGAAGATATAGGCTTATGCTATTTTTTTATTTGGCTTCAGGAGCAGGGCTATGGTATTTTGAATATATTTAAACACAGTTGTAAGATTTATAAGAGGCTTCTAGATTATTGATTTGTAATACTATGCCAAACTGCTTAAGTAAAAAATTTTCTAGCCCCACAAATACCTGAACTGCTATATCTCTATGCTTGTTGTTGACGATAAAGTAAATCCACTATATTTCCCAACTTAGTTTGTATTCCTGTGTAGGAATATGGTGGAGAGTTACGAGGAAGCACTTGGTGCTATGGGTGGTTGATGCTAACTCCTAATTATTGTATCACCTTGGTTATGAATGGCTACGGACAACGGCTGAAGGAGATTGGACCTTATTCTTAATCCGATGATTTTGTATAGGAGCCATATCATCTTAACGCAAAGATGAGGACCATAGAGGACTGCGTCTGAGGATAGCCAAGAGCTGCTGGTCAGTAGAGTCCTTGCCCCTACATATCAACCTTGAAATTCGTTGTACCAGGGATTATAGTTCTGTGATATAACTTGCATAACGTTTTGCCTACCTAAAAAAACCACATAATTTTATCAATAACTTATTTTTATTTTTATTTTTTTTTACCTACAGCATTTTGAACCATGCATTAATCCAGCTCATTATGAGCTCAGGCATCCACGGCGATTGCATTAGTATCATCTTAAGGATTTATTTTTCACAGGTGGAACATTTCTTGCAAATATCTAGTGAACTATCTAAGGATATAAACCTTCAGTTGTTATTCTGTCGACATCTACAATAGGTACGATGATTTTAATTCTTATTTACTTTGGAATATTACGAGTAAAATCAACTATTTTAAAATACAATATAACTTTTAAGTTAAATCAAACGTTAGTATAAGTATAAAAATATAATTAGTATACAAATACGTAACACACTTGAGTCAGAATAATGAAATCTTCTTTTGTACATAGTGTTCGAACATATTAAGATTATTGTTAGTGAATAACGCATCCGAGTCAGAACAACTTAAACTCTGACACATCACGTGATGTAGCTGAGACAGTAAACACATACCTACCAAGACAGTTGAAGATGTCTGCTGGCATACTATGGTAATCTTTCTTCAGCAGGTGCCTACTAGATGTGAAACTGCAGGTAGTGTAGTACTGTCCCGAAACTGAAAATATACAATTATTTAAGGCAAAGAAGTTTAGTTTGACTAAAAAACCTAATGGAGTTCGGTAAAACGTTAAGTGATTAAACTCTACGATAAGAGAGAGCTCTGGAGTACGATTCAGTAACTAATTCATAAAGGTCAAAGTTATAGAATATTTTTCATTTCGAAATTATCATGTAAAATTGTTTAAATATTTTATTTAAAGAATTTAACATGATTTAGTCGAGCACTGATATTATTATTCAGCTAGCTTACACTAATATAACTTAAATTTCAATATTTAGTCCATTAAAATACGTCAGAAAGAAGGCTGTTTGCGTAAGTAAGAAGATGCTTCTGTTATAAATTTTTTGATTTCTTATCAATTACGTAAAACAGGTCCTCTTCCACACTGTCTTCTTTCTTACAAAACGATTCTCTCTGTATTCTTTGGGTGCAGAGCGGATTATAAAGAGCCTACAACACACGCTTTGCAGTTTTAAACAAAGTTCAGATGAACTTAATAAACCTAAACACAAAACTCAAAGAAATAACAACACTTATTTGAATATTGTTTACGTAGTATTAGTTTTTTCACTAATTTTAACTGTTATTATGTCTGTTACTAACAGTTGGATGTATAAACGGTTTTTTGTAAGAGTTCGTATAGCACAAGCTGTGATTTCTAAAAAATGTTTAAACTAATTTGTTTGTAAGTTCTGGTTCTGGTCCTGGCCATAATGTATACTGGTGGATTTTCCCTGACGTGCTCGAAATAGAAAAACTGTTGTCTTAAACTAAGCTATATACTAAACAAAACCTGTATCTTGTTGTTTCTATAGATATACATAATTCGTATATATTATTATACCATTGGGTATATTTCAGCTGTATTTCTTATTTTCTTTTAATCTTGAATTGTGCAGACACGTCATTTCCTACGTTACGTTTATTACTAAAATGCAACAAAAATCCCGGTTGTACTAATATAGTCTTAAATGTTATCGGTACAAATATATCAATAAATATATTTATAACATGCTTGCTACAAAATGCCAGCTACAGACACCTTTGATATGACATTTTATTATACAGCTACATTTAAAAAACCTAGATAGTTCTACAATATAGTAAAATTATTTAAATGTCCCCCAAAAACTTTTCATAATCATAATTCACGAATTTATAACTAATAATATTAAATAAAATATTTCGACCAGTTTCTTCCAACTTTTATTCAGAGGGAGTAAATTACAGTTCTGAATGTTGTAGTTTTTTGGTAAAGCCTATAACATTCAGGTTTAATTTTTAAAGTGCAAACAACTTAATGTTTATATTAGAAGAATCTAAAAAATATTTTTTGCGTTTATACGGATGTTACGGGGTTAATATTACTATTATACAAAATATGTAAGCTACCTCATGTGCTACGAAGTATTTATAATTTTCCCGCCTATTCAAGTAACAAATATATAAATGCACGCCAAATTGTTTAATTGAGAAGGTCTTGTAGCGAATGTTGCAGCCAAATTGTTAACAACAATTGGTTAGCTAATTAATGTTACATGCTAATAAGATATACTTCTATGGGATTTTTATTCGTGGATAAAAACCTACGATTTCTGGTTTAGAAACACTTCTAGCCCAAATTGGTTACATTGCCCCGAAAAAATTGTACATGCTTACATTAGTTTGCGTGAGAGCCCTATTTCATTGAAACACGTCTAATTCCGACCATTTTAATTAATTTCCGACCTTGAAAAAAAACTTATTTCCAGAAGTGACTTACAATTCAATAGACCAAATTCAATGAGAGTTATTCAGCCCCTCGAGTCATGGGCGGTACTTTTATATGTTAACTTTAAATACTAAGCATTATATCACTTTTAAGATATTAACACTACGACCGATGATATTTGAAACTCCAAGTCAGCCGTAATACATGTTAACTGAATTATAGCGAAGTATATCATTTTAGAGTTTAGTTATTTGCAGGACTTGATATTACTCATGAAACATCAGCGAACTTTAAGTGACACTTGGTGTAGCCTTGGTGTGTAACCTTGTAATATACCAGTGAATGGAACGATTCCAAAGTGTACCCATAGGTTATTAAAATCATTCTATTTAAAACGTATTCAACATGGGAGAGACAAAACGGGTAGTCTACTATCGAGTAATCGTCAAATAATGAGAAAAAATAGGACATTTTCCCAACCGTATGGATTCATCTAAATTCTACTAAACAGTGTTTGAAACAAACAAAGGGGCGATAAGAATCCGTCTAAGGCGTAGGCTACTGAAGAAAGAAAGTTACTCATCATAGAAGAGAAGTAGCCTCAAACAGTTCAAAAGGTATTAAGCTGTAGTGATGAAGGATTTTAAAATATTTTTTTTTGCATATTTCGTAGAAAGATATGGATGAAAGAGATTTTACGGATTTTTTGTAATATTTTCAGCACTTTATAAAAAAGGTGATATTATTCGAATGTTTTTAATTATACGTAGTCTAAAAGTTGTATAATTTAGTTTAGGCTGTTTCCTAACTTGCTCTGCGCATTTAAAATCATGAGCACAGAAATATGTATGCCTTAAATCGAGTTATCAATTATACTTTAATTATTATTACTTCCTAGCTTCCTAAAAATCTTGCAATATGTTTGTGAGAGGTTAAGACGCATACGTAATAATATTCATTAGGGACTAAACTATTATGAGGCCAAACGAACTATTTGAGATATGGTGATAGTAGCTAAACAATACCTATCATGTAGTAATAATATAAACCCATAAATATACTAATCAAGATTATACCGGTCATATTCCATTGTGTTCCATACGTGTTGTAAGACAAAGTAAAAGAACTCAACCATTACGTAAAATGTTAAGAACGAAGAATGATACTAAATTCTTGAGGACATACAAGAGACTGGAAACATACTTTAACTATCTTTCACACTACCGTGGTTTCGTTTAAAAAGCTCTCACTGGTGGATTAAAAATTACCGGAGTGAAAAATGTTTAAACGGACACCAAAGACATACAAATCCCAGGCCAGCGGCACTAGTTGTAATCGATTGTTTTGGCAGAAAACAGTTTCAACTCTAAAGCGTCTAAAATATACTGTTTGTAAATAATTATATTACAAAATATGCAAAGAGTGTGTACAAAATTACTAAAAAACAAATTACAAAATGTAAAAACCTTTTATACTGAACATGTCAGGAAATAATTCCAAATCTCTATTTCACATTATATTATATAATTTGTTTTAACCTCTTCAAGGAGCAAGGCTCATATGGGTACATTAACTTTTATATTTTATTTCAATATTATTTAAGAGCCATCTTATGAGAAATGTACTCAATACTAACCATTAACATCCCATAAGTTGGCTACACTGAATACATTTTGCTGCACATGTTTTCTGTGTCAGCTGGACCAGTTGTTTTGAAGGCGTACTGGGTTAAGTTGTGTTTGGTGTTTCGTGAGTTTTGGTGAAGTGTTTTAGATTATATATCTTGTGAGTACTTGCATAAGAATTTTATATTAAGGTGCCAAATACTATTAATTTCAATATTATTACCTAATTTAAGCCAATTTAAAGTCAGGGAAATAAATATAAGTAATTTTTGAAATGTACTCATTTGGGTACAAAGCTCGAATAGAGGTCAGTATTAATGTACTCATTTGGGTACTTAGCTCTAACTTGGATAGTATTTGGACATTGTCTGTCTATCTGTAACAGTTTTTTAGATAGTAGTTCGTCTATTCAACTTATGCAAGAACACACAAAATATAAATGTATTTTTACTTTATAGTAGTACGAACTTCGATTCATAACATCCGAAGCAAAGTCTTAGGCCTAGTTATGGAATAAAATATTTGTATGATTGGCAAGTTCCCAATTCAAAATTTAGCTTCTAGAATAAACATTCAATTTTACAGTGTTTATTCCTTCAAGTTGTGACTAAAATGAGTAGATCATGGAATTTGGCATCAAATCCAGACTTTATTGAACAAGTGTTAGTTAATATGGAGAATCCAAATAGCTCAGATTTAGAATTCTCTGATAATGATAGTGATTCAGATGACTCTGGCGACAATGAAGATGTACTACAAGAAGTCAGAAGCAACCAAAGAAATCGTGCTACTTTCGAAATTAACAATCAAGACATACTGGAGTTCTTCATTGAAGAAGAAGTGGACCCACCAAATGACAATGAACAAAATGTAAGCCTGCAAAATAACATTAGCTTACTAGAAGACAGTGTAAGTGACCAGATTGACGATCACCAACTCTCTATTACGGAATGTGTACATGAAGTGTCTAACATTACACCCAACATTCCACCTGATATACCACAAGCAACACCTGATAAACCTATTTCACCTAGTACTGCACCTACTGTTCAACAACGATCTACAACTTTACATATTCAAAATTCTAAACCTAAAAAAATAGACAGAAGAGACAAAAAAAGTCCAATGCTAATCATCCTGTTTGGGACGCTAAGGACAATAATTTGAATGTAAATATTCCACCATTTCAGGGCCAAAAAGAGTTTAATCTAACTGATTCTAATGGTATTGAATCACCACTGTATTTCTTTTCTAATTTATTTACAGAGGAACTTATTGATCTAATTACGAGAGAGACAACTCGATATGCATCTCAAAATGGAGAAGTAGACTTCACTGTTAGTAGCCAAGAAATTAAGGTTTTCCTAGCAATAAACCTAATCATGACATACATACATTATCCAAACATTAGGCTATATTGGTCATCATTACCTGCATTGAGAATGGACCTCATAGCTGATTCAATGCCACTGAAGAGATTCGAAAAAATTAAACGTTTCTTGCATTTTGTGGACAATGACAAAATTCCTGATGACAACAAAGATTTTTTCATCAAAGTTCGACCCGTGATTGAAGCCCTTAATGAAACATTTCAAACATGCATGTCTCCCCCAGAATTTCTTGCTGTAGACGAGGCCATAATTCCATTCAAGGGTAGATCAAGAGCTAAGCAGTACTTGAAGAAAAAACCCAAAAAGTGGGGTTTTAAATCCTGGGTGCTAGCTGCTTCCAACGGATATGTCTGTAAGTTTGAAATGTACCAGGGAAAGAGGCAAGAATCTACGTCTGATATGGGTGTTATAAGTGATACTGTGTTGAGACTGTGTTCTCATATCAGTGGAAAAAATCACAAATTGTTTTTGGACAACCTGTTCACCAACTACAAATTGCTCAAAATATTGAAAGGCAAAGGCATTGAGGTTGTTGGCGTTTTTCGTAGTGACAGACTGTATGGAGCAGATGCAAGCTTGGAAGAAACCCAAACAATTTGGTAAAATGAAAAGAGGCTCAATGAATGTTGTTACATCTGAAGACAACATAACAATTGTCCAGTGGAAGGACACAGGAATTGTTTATGTTGGCTCAACGTTTGCGGGCATACAGCCAACAGACCTAGTTAGAAGATGGGACAAGACAGAAAAAAAACATGTCATGGTAGACCGTCCTTATTGTGTACAAATCTACAATAAGTTTATGGGAGGGGTTGACCTTAGTGACAGAATGGTTGCCCACTACCCCCACTCTCTTAAAGGCAAACGCTTCTATCTTAGAATATTTTTTTATCTAATGAATGTTGCGGCAGTAAATGCTTGGATAATTTTTAAGGAGAAAACCAACTCAAAGATGCCTTTTGTAGATTTTAAGGCCAGTATTGCTAATGCAATGATTCAAACAGCCTGCAACAAGAGAAAAGTTGGTAGGCCACCCTCCATCACCCCGCCTTTGAAAAAAAGATGTCGCCCAGGAGTACTACAGGATGTTCGGTTTGATGGAAAAAGACCACTATCCTTTCAAAAGTAATCCTGGTCGCTGCAGGGACAAAGCCTGCACGAGCAGAACCCGATATAAATGTGGAAAGTGTGATGTTCCTGTCTGCCCAGAATGTATGGAAAACTTTCATAAAGCAAACTAAAACTGCATAATACTATTATATGATCATTACATAATCCTAAGATTATTATTTTGACAAAATGCAGATTTTTAAAATCTAGATTGTATACTATAATTAATAAATATTTCTCTTGTACTGATTTGTTATTTCTCTATTTCCTAAAAATTGTTACCAAATGTCAAACATGGTCAATATTTTACAATAAGTAGGCTACTAAACATGTATTTATCCAATATAAGGTTTAAAATATTTCTAAATACAAATCACCTCTAACTAATTTGTACAAACCTAAATATAATTCACATAATAAATCAAGCTACTTAAATATGCTGTAAAATATTAATGTACTCAAAACTAACCATTGACCATGTACGGTAGTAAAAAAAATCAGATGGTGATCGATGTAGGGTCTTTGTACACATATGAGTACACATGAATTTTAGCTGATTATTATAATATAAATACAGTTTTTGGAACAAAAAAACATGAATTTTGTGTATTTCACTGCAAATGTAACAAGAAAAAAAAATATAAGTGCTTAGTAAAATAATTCATTGAAAACGTCCCTGAAGAGGTTAACTAAGTTTATTTATTACTCTATAATTTAGTACCATAACTGTTTAAAAGATAGGTCAGGAATCTTTTTCATTTTAATATAAATGTAACAAAATACAAAACTTTTAATGTAGAAAAAAAATCAATAATAAAACAAAGTTCGTAAATAAAAATACCTTTACGTGGTTGTAAAATAAAAAAAGTGTAATCTCATTTTTAAAAACTTGACATAATTAGTGTAATCAAGACTTCGTAAAACTATCAAGCTTAACCAATGTACTAAGATTTTTAAAATATAAAAATTACTACAAAATTTCCTTTCTATTCCCAAATAAAAATTTTAATACCGGCATATGATAGCTGATAATCAAATCCGCAATAAGAATGTAACACACATACATGTAAATTAATGCTATTCCAACTTCTTTGTGGTTTTCTTCTTAGATGAAGTTACTATTTTATTATATTAAAAGTGTAGTTATTTAACATGTTTTATTCTATGTTCTTTAACTAAAAACAAAAAGTCTAGTTTATTTTAGTTAAAGGCTATTTATTTAATAACTTTTATTTCCAGTAAGACAAACCGTTGGCCGAGCCACATTTATACACAGACAAGTAAAATAAACCACCAGTCATTAATAAATAGTATTACTATTGCTGTTGTGCAGAAGTAGATATGACAGAAATTAAGTGTAATACATCGATGATCCTGATGTAAGTTTTATGGAAAATGCTTATAAAATTTAAACTTTTAACCGTGTAACGTTATACACTGAGAAAATTAATGTCCATTGAATTATAACTGTATATAGGTTCTAAAACTCAAAAATTTACAACTTACGCCAAATATTGCTTCATTTTCAAGAAGTCATCGTTTCATCTATTCATTTAACGTCAAATATTCATTAAAGGACATTTTAATTTCTGCCCTTTATTACGTAATTTAGGAGCATTGTAATTATTTATCTTTATGAGATCTTTTAATTACCTGACTGCTAAATGAAGCATATGTATTCAAAGCATCATTCAATAAATGTTTTTTTACTATATACGAGAAAGTTAATATCCTTATACGATTGCTTATACTAAATATTTATTTTAACTTGTGATCCTTCACTCTTAAATAATCCCAATTGAAATATAGGATAAATTAGGTATGGCTAATGTAGATCATAAAGTGGTTTTGGAGTAGCTGGAATAATAAAAAAACATCTAGATTAGAATGTCTATTTTAAAATATGCATTTACAGACGTAGGACAAAATTTACGTAGATTATTGCATTAGAGATACCTTCATTTTTTTAATGAATGTACAGAGCAAATACAAAATGAATTCTTTTTTATTATTCCCAGTAAATTAGTCAATAAATAAATTCCTTGAAACTAAACAGAAGTCTCTTGGAAAACAAGCCATTAGGAACACAACTTATTGTTTTAGGTACACTAAATTTACACGCCTAAAACTGTTCTCACTCTCACATCGATTTAGAATGAAATTTCCTTTAGTATGAGAGAGATTTCATTGCATAAATATGCAATACAGTTATTTCTGTAGTTTTTCGGAACAATAGTAAAAAGCATAGAAACATTTTAGTATCCTTCAGATTTCGAAAAAGTTAAAGGTTACAAATGTATTAGTTTACGCTATAGGAGAATTTTGCAAATAACAATTCAAGTAAATACCATTGTATCTGAACACATAATTCCTGAGCTAAAACAATATTAAGCAAATTAAACAAAAGGAAAATCTCTGCAGCGAATTGCAGGTTTTTTCTGTAATTTAAATTGAAATACTAACGAAGTAGTTTTATTTATGAATGATTAGACTTCTTCACACTAAGTGAAGATTATTGTTACTCGTACCCTGGAGTTGATAAGATGATACTTTAACTACTACTGTAGAAGATGTCGCCTAGCCACATTCTGGTAATACTTTCTTCAGCATGTACCTAATAGATGTTCACCTTTTGCATTAATATGCGATAATTAATATTCATACATTGCATTAATGTTGCTATATAATCCAAAATTATTTTGATAAAACGGAAATTATAATGTAGTTTAAGCGGAAAGTTCAAGTATTTTAAAATTTAATAGGTTCCAGTATGGCATTGATAATTGTAATACTTGTGTAATACTGTAATATTGTGCAATTGCTGTATCGAGTACTGTGAGAAAGTACCAAACGAAATGGGTTAAACCATTTTTGCTTCATAAACTACTTTCTTAGAATTTGCCAGTTATTATACACTACTTTGCTCACTGTTAGTACTCATGCTACTACCGAATACCGGGAAAGTAGCAGTGAGATATAGCTAAGGAAATTGTTTTCTTAAAAATGTTCTATATTTCTATCAACTGTGTATATCAGATTCAAAATTCATATGGCCGTTTATTATTTTGGAAAATATTAAGTTGATTCTATATGCTCGGTTAAGGTACATGGATAATTAAAAACAGGCCACAGCGCAAATTTTACTGAGAACATACCGATGGAATTTATAGTAATCATCAATATTTGGGATATGCAAGTAATTAAAAGATCTACAAACATAAATATCTATTTAATTTCAATCACGTTGCTATTATTGTAATTTATTTTATATGTTATTATTTATTTATACCCAATAATATTTGCAGTGGTCTAGTGATCTATGCTGTGATAAAGTTTAGATAAAACCAGGATGTAATCTGCGTACTTTGAAGGGCATGAGACAGTGAGAGCAGGAACTATGATCTATGGACTATAAAAATAACTTACTGTAGGTCCGTCCTAGTTCTCTCTCTGAGCCTCACATTGTGTTCCTTGTTCGGTGGTTCTCCGAGGTGCTGCGGTTAGATTGATGTTAAATATACTACCGAACAGTTTAAAATATTGAAATTTCCCGAAATTTTATATTTTTGTTTCCATAGATATAAGTAATTTAAATGTGGACTGCTATAGGAGACATGTCAGCTGATTTATTTTAATAACAGTGTCAATATTTCTTCTTCCGCAAGGAACGTTCTTATATAGACAAAACCACAAGATCTATTTTGATTTATGTAATAGTTTAGGAGCCAAACATTTACGAATAGAAGCTTACATATTGAGTTTTGTAAAAGTGATGAATTTTTCCCTTCAAAAATTAAATTGATCTTCAGCCAACACTAGTTTTGGTCCGGTAATTAAAGACGTAAAAGGAATATGAAGCAATACGTATATTAAAATTAATTATTTTAATACAAACATTTAAATCCAACCGTCAGACACGTAAGTGATAGTTATATAACCGTCAGCCAAAGATATGGAGTCTAAATTAGGCATTTTCAGCCAAGTGCATGTACCGATATTGTCAAAAATTCCAGGTTTTTATATTTATATAAAGAGTGACCTACGAATCTTGAAACATGTAAAATACGTTATTACACTAATCTTTATGTTTTACTCTCACCTTGGACATTAAACGGTCTCAGCGTGTCCTAGTCTGACATGCTCACGGTTTATATCAAATAATTAGTACTACAAACCCTGCATCAACAAAGGGGACTAGCTGTGGATTGGACACTTCTATTAACTTCTCGAACAAGTTTTTTGGGTCACTTTAATGTAAATGGGGACTAAAATCTGACAATTTGTACAGCAGTTATCGTATTATTACATGTTCAACAAAGAATATTTTATAACTACGGAGTACCTCACATTTATTTCAAAAGAATCTCTAAATATAAAAATAAACTCAATTTCCAAATTTATATATCTTGTAACAATTTTATTGCACACTTTGTTATTTAAATAAATGTTTATTATATTTGTAGTTTTACATTTATTGCAAATGCAACACTTACATATGTACAATTATGCATTCAATTTTATACATCTAATCTAGTAATACAGGTTGTAACTTGGAAGTTAAATTTATTGGTTCTGCGTCAGTTCTTTGAAACTGAGGTAAGAATCTTTCATTGTAATTACTAAATGGTTTTGTAACTTGGGAAGATGATACGACATTATTCTGATAACGTAAAAAAATGTTTTCTGGAATGTCCCTTTTGGCAAGGTTTTCTCCCGCATAAGAAACGTATTCGCAGACACATAGTTTGATTACAAAAATATAATTATATTGCTTATTGGTTTTGACATCAGTCTGTAAAATATAAGAGAAACAAATGCTTTTGATACTACTGCAAGTATTAGTTAGCAAACTTGAAAATGAATTCGCTTAGTAAAGAAAATAACTGACGGAGTTATTTCTTAATTTAATTTCCAAGAAAAAAACGGTAAAATTTCTGTGGGAGCGAATCTACACGTATCTATACTCTGAGCAGTTGTTGGTCCTATAGTTTCACGTTGCATTCCTAAGACACGTTCAGTTTGTAGTGTAATTTTACTACATTACAAACTTAATTTAAAGGCTTGTGTTAATGGAGCTAAGCTCGACATACACAGCCCTTCCCACCATATCTGCGTTGTGGAAGAATAGGTGGGTTCGCCGTTCTTATGGGTCGTGTCAGTCAACATCGTAGTGCACTCAGTTGTGTACTTGATGAGACATGAGAATAGAGGGTGCGTTATGAAAGTAATGATCATATTCAGGAAAAAACTGATTTATTCATCCAAATGGTACAAATTGACAAAATACTTCAACATAGCCTCCTCCTGCAATAAACCCGCGTAGACAATTGCTGGGAAAGCACCCTGGAACCCCTCGACTGGAATGCCTCTCAAGAACATTATAACTTCAGCATGGATGTTCTCCACCGACGCCAATTCCTTTCATCTCAGCTCTCTCTTCAGTCGGTGGTAAAAAAATATCACACGGACCTATGGGGTTGTAAGAAGGTTGGGGCAGCACGGGATTCTTGTTCTGGGTAGGGTAGATGGTAACGACGAAGGCCGTGTGGCTGTGGGCATTTTTGTTGTGGAGCTTGAAGATGACTTTAATATCAGGCCGGACGCGGGCGATCTGGCGTTTCAGTCTCGAGCGCCTCCAGATAAAAGACTGCGTTGACAGTTTTTCCTGGCGGTACAAACTCAAAATGGACGATTCCTCGAACTTCAAAGAAGACTATCAGCATTATTTTGATACGAGACTTGCTCATGTGTACTTTTTGGGGTTCGGGAGAGTATTAAGTGAGCCACTGGGAGCTCTGCCTTTTGTATTGAAGTATGTACTGATGCTGTTGTGTAACTCACATGTATATCTTAAATATGTACTTGGGTGTTTAAGCTGACGCATTAATCTCCAAAACTACTTATTCTAATTCTTCATGAAACATAAATTAAATCATTATAAGTTACGGAGAAAAATTTTAATGTTTGTGTGCTTATAATTTTATTTTTGAAACTAATTGGGGATTCAAAATACTGTAAAATTTTACATTGCCCGTTATTACCTCTTGTACTGTGAAAGAGAGCTCTGGCGTGAATTTTAGTAACTAATATAATGAGTTAAAACTTGTAGAACACCTTATGTCACAATTTTTTGGCACCTAGTTTTTAATTATTCAATTATACCAATCAAACCAAAATCAGTTATTGTTTTTATATGATAAATAAAAATCATTGACTAATTTAAACTCATTACGAAAATTTTACTTAATAGAAATTCTAGAAATATTGCTGGAAAAAACGAGTAAGAAAATGTTTCTCATTACCAGCTATATATATATTTTTTATAAAACTACGTGAAAACTTCTAATATACGTTTTGGTACTAAATAATTTACACTGATTCTTTGGGTACTGAGAGGATTAAACATAGCACAAATTATTGTCTTTTATTTAAAACATAACAATAAATTGAATTATGTACTTCTGTTAGCACTAAATATGAACTATTCTGGTGCTTTTTGTTGTGAATAATACTCGCTAAAACTAGGATGTAAACTGCTTTGGGTAACGAGAAATAGTAAAAACTACGAATTATATTGAATTAAAGTAACTCATCCTTGTAAGTCCTGGTGCTGGTTCTGCTTCTGGCCATCACATCGTGTTCCTGGTGCTACTTCCGTGACTAACTGTGAATTGAGCGAAGTTTAAAAAATGCAGCGACATAACACTCTATAATTATTTAAAAAAAATAAATTATAAATGTTACGTTTTTTCCATGGATATAAAATAATATTTTATGTAAACTGCTCCTTACTTTTCACCTGTCCTATATATTTATGACGTCACGACTACTACTAACACTAAACAGAACGCTTGTTATAGGATTACACGAAGACGTATATTTTAATGTGAAAAACGTGTGAGTAAAACATAAAGGTTGTAATGAGATAGTTCCACGTCTAAATTTATGATGTTTGTGTAAAATTATTAGTGTTTAAATGTAAAATCCAGGGACACAACTGTTATAATACTGCTAATAAGTCTAAATTATAGCAGTTTTATATTTAATAAATTAATATAACAAATACAATAATTACAATGCGTAAATGATTATATTTAAGTTTATATTATAAATCCGAATGTTTTTATTTTGTAACACTCACGCTATACATATTGGACATATTGTCAAATAAACGTAATATGTTTATTACTTATATACAAAAAACGTTGGGTATTTTTATTTTAGGGTATTCCATAAAAATTTACATAAAACTAACTTCAAAATTAAAAAAAGGAAAAATGCAGTATTTTGCCTGTAACAAAACAAAAAGTTATACCAGTATATTACCCATGAATAAATAGCATATTTCGTAGTAAAGTGAATATAGTAAAAAGTACGATATACTAATTATGATCGTATAGATGGCAGCAATAACATATTTAACCAATTCGCACATTCTGCTATCTTATAATATACTTATATATATCTTGTGAGATAATCCTTTACGTTAATTTATCATGATGGGATAGCAATTCATTTTTTATAAATTAATAAAATTATAGTGGCTCACAAATAAATATAATACCTCATAGTAGAATTTGGACACCGGAAATATTATTATTTACTTATTAAGTAAGCATCTCGTGTAGTTAAAAAGTTAGCTTTTGGATTGTTATTAGTTTAGTTTTAATATATTTATTGTTTAGTTTTAATGTATTTAAATATTATTAACATTCGTAACTCAAGTTTTAATAAATAATGATTTTTTGTTGTTGTCATATATAATTTTCAATCTGACAACGCACAATGTCCAACATTTTAGACATATGTAATTTTCCTTGTTATAAATTTTATAAGGCAAAGAAATTTAAGTATGGCTTTGATCTGTGAAACCGTCTTCAACAAATCTTTCGTTGAAAACAACATAATCCTGAAGGATTTGTCAAATTAAAATTGTTAAGTTATATGTTCTGAAATAATATGTAATACACCATATACCTGAATCAGCATGGTAATTAATTATACAAATCATGTTTTAACATAAGATTAGATAAGGAAGTCAGTAAACAATCCTCCTGGTGATGAATTGAATACTGTTATGCAAAAATCAGCAAGATTAAGACAACCATACAAAGCAGTAACCGTGTCAGTTGGGTTAGCTCCGGTTATTGCGAGACAGGGTATCCTTAGGATGCAAGCCAGTCCGGACTTAGTTTATAACCACGAGAAAACGGCCCCAAACATTAGTCCAGGTCTAATCCCAGAGACGTAAAGCCAATACAAAAGCTTCGGCTCAGGACAACAAGACCCTTTGATCGAAACCCTGTTCTGCACTAATACGAGTAGCTCTCCTCGCAACAAGCCTTTCCAGTTTTGGTCCCCGATTCAGTCACATGTCAACAACATTAGTTAGAACTTAAATTGAGACATAAACTCGATGGTGGGGCCTCCTCGGGGAAAAGACCCGATGATCCTCGGTAATGCCCTCTTCAAAAGGTGACACGGGCAAGAGCCTGTGCCGGTTTAACACAAAGAAAATCCTATCACACCAGTTTACTGCTGTATTCATTGTTAAATTAGTCATTTCCATGACTGTGGTTTTAAACTATCATGTCACCTCATCTGCATACACCTGTGCGAAAAGACCTCTACTGTTACAGACCTAGCAGGTCGTCCATAACAAGTAGAAAGTACGCTATCCTGAGGAAAGCCTTAAGTGGTCCTTTCACTGATCCTTTCACCAAAAATAGCGATGGTAACCTTTTTAACTATTAGTGGGACCTACAGATTAAAGAAATTTCTGTACCCTTTAGTTTTAAATATACTTGAGAAGTTTAGTTATGTATAGTTAGATATGGAGGAAAAGTGAGAAAAACATTAAAGTATGTGTGAATTTAGATACATATTTATTAGCTCCTTGACAAACACGTATTATATTTATACATAGTTCATTTCTCTTAGAATTTAAAACTTGCTGAGAAGTGTTTTCATCATAAAATAAAAAGGCTAGATCAGTCTTTATGGTTTTTTTTTTTTTTTTTTTTTTTTTTTGCTTTGGGATATTGGGGTGTTGGGGTGGATTCATAGATCCTCACACGTCAACCTGAGCTTATTGTGTGCCCCTTTGATGTTAGAGGGGTAAGCCTATCTTTGTGCCCTTAATTAGGCTAAGAAGCTTTTCCCCGATACTAGCATCTGGTTCGTCGCCTGGTTGTTTATCACCGAAAAGAGCCCTTCTCCTTGCTCCCAGTCTCTCACAGTCCAGTATTATGTGTTTTGCAGTCTCTTCAGACTTATTGCAGAGTCTACACTCCGAGTCCTCATTTCGTAAACCTAGAGTGTTTAGGTGTTTCCTGAAGTGGCCGTGTCCAGTGATCAAGGCAATCACTTGCTTAACCCGATCCCTGCCCAGCCCCATCAGCCATCTGGTGAAGCCGGAGCTAGAATCGGCAAGCAGTCTTTTGCCGAGTGCTTGTCCTTGGTGACTCTGCCACCGCAAGCGGTGTGTCTTCCTGGACCATTTGTTTATACTTTGGTAAGCGGCTAACTTGCTTATACCACAACTCGGTTCTGGACCGGTGTATGACATGCTTGCTCCGCTTTTGGCAAGCCTGTCGGCGCATTCGTTGCCACCTATGCCTGTGTGGCCCGGTACCCAACCAAGACGCACACAGTTGCGTGATCCAAGCTTGCAGAGAGTGTTAAAGCACTCCCACACAAGCCTGGATCCAATGCTGTTGGAGTCAAGAGCTTTAAGAGCTGCCTGACTGTCTGACATTATACAGATGTTCATTCCCTGGTACCCTCTGGTGAGGCCTAGGTTGGCACAGGCTAGGATACCATAGATTTCGGCTTGAAATATGGAGCAGTTCCGACCCAAACTGCCGCAAAGGGCAGTTCTAGGGGATTGACTAAACACTCCATATCCAGTTCTACCCTTAATAAGCGAGCCATCCGTGTACCAGACAAAGCTCTTTCTTATTGTTGGGATGTTATCTTGCGATTTCCACTCATCTCTGGAGTAGAAGTCAACAGAGAATGGCTTATTGAATACGAACTCCGTTCTCATTATGTCGGAGACCATTTCGAGAATAGCGCTTGGGTTTACAGCTTCAGTGATGGCGCCATGGCTCGTGTTAGACGCGCCATTCCTCCACAAGCCAGCAACCATCAGCCGATAAGCTGACTTACGCGCTTCAGCTTTTATATGGACATCAAGAGGTAGAAGTCCTAAAGCCACCTCGAGGGTCGCTGAGGGGGTCTTTATTAAATATTAAATTCTAACTAGCATTGCTAGAGCCGATACCAGCCGGTGTAAGATTTTTGACTTTGATCTGAGCTAAAGAGACGACAATTTCATTTTTTGCCTGTTCTATTTTATAACAGATTTTGAACAAACGCACACACATATAATATAAGGATACAGAGCTAAAGATCATGTTGGCTACTTAAGGTACTTCCTAGTACACAGCGCCTCACTGCTTGGTGGGCAAAATGTTCAAAATTGCCTTTTATCCAGTCCCATTTAACAATGTTATCCTTTAAATGCCTTTATTACTTAAATAGAAGATAATAAAATGTTAAAATCGCTTTTTTCGATTATTAATTGACAAAATTAGAGTGGACATAGTCAGTTAATAACAACGGAGACTATAAATCGATAAACGGCGTTTTAATAACTATACTACATTTGAAAAACAGCACACCAAAAATTAAAGTTAGTGCTATTTTAAGGTGATTTCATCACTGTCATTGATTACATCTCAAAGCGAACAGCAAACGTTAAATGTGAAAGGAATAAAACGAACCGACTAGTCATGCTTGTAATAATGCTTTACGCCTTCGTAATGGAACTTGAAATTGTTATAAGAGTTCTCTTTTAGTGTGACATATTTTACAATAATCAATGAGTAATGATAAGTAAAATAGATTTTTTTATTCCTGAAATGAATAGGTAAGTTCGAAAACTTATTTGCAATGTACACAGAGTATTTATTCATGTTATATGTATACAATATTACATTTTGTATTGTCTGAGAATCAAAACCATGTAAACACTTCTAGGTTATAATGTATCTGTGATGCGTATAATGTAGGCATATTTATCAAAGGCGTATTGATGAGTAAAGTGCTTATACATATAATAATTATGGGTAACCACCAATTCAATACCAGTAAACTAAAGTATGATAAGTTGTAGGCTATAAGTTGTGTCTTACAATTATACTGTGATGTATCTAGTGCTGCGTTTTAATGAATTCTGTTTTTTTACATTGCAGCTTTACTAGAGGGCCTAGCAATGGGTTTCATGGGTAGTACCATACCAAATGCGTAATTTAATGATATTTTCACAATAATTAGTAACCACTGTTATGATCCAGAACTATTTTATTGATTTAGAAGTGTTTGTAATTCTATTTCCACTTATAATGCGTTCTTGAAAAAGCATGTGTTGGAAAGTTTAACACATTTTCAGTGTTTGCTATTTTTTATAATGTTTTGTCTTTTATGATATTGAATATATATAAAAGCCTCAATAGTAATACAATATATAAAAAACGACTGATTGTATATAATGTTGACAGTATATTAATCTGTACTGAAGTGTACTGCAACGTTTTATTAATCTTGTACTCTAAAATTATAAACTCGATATCAGGTGTTGCATCTACAAGAACTATTCCTTCACGGCATGTTTTACATACTCAGATAATTAACAATCTCGCCTAAATGAGTTGTAATAATTAACCTATAAAATCGATTACAATTACAATTATCTAAGACATATTATTTATATTGTTACTCAATTTTAATCAAGTATTTAATCAAGGACCATCATTGTAACAGTTTTATGAAGCAGATAGGTTCACCTGAACCCAAACTACAGCTATCACCTATCCTGCACAACTACTTTTATTTCATCATAACACTGATAATAATTATTACTTTATGCTGAAAATCTCAGTATTACAAGCAACAAATAAGTCCGGCATTGCTTTGCTCTAAGTTTAAATAAAATTAAACATTGTCTATTAAATGTTGCGTGGAAGAGTGCTCTGGTGTAAACTTCCGTAATTAATTTAATGTACTACAAATAATAGACCAAATTTTTATACAATAAGTTCCACTTTATTTTTTGAAATCCTACATGTATAAAATTTAACTTACTATAGTTAAGCGTTCATAATCTTTGCGGGTTTTCATACACTATATTAAACTATTTTTGAACATTTAAGTTCGTACAAAATGCCGAAGGGATGGTTCTGTGGCGTACGTAAGAATATACTTCTATTGATAAACTATAAAATTTGTATTAACTATGCATGAACTTGTAAATACCACCATTCCCAAAAAACAATAGATCAGCAAAATAGTAATAGATTTAATATTTTCAAAGCTTTGATTGATAATAGTGATGACATAGATGAAGACAAGAACTATTCACCCTCAGAATGTTCAGAGTGTTCAGACTCAGAAGAGCAAAGAAGATTAAAAATCAAGAAAAACAAGATCCCACACAAAGTTTACATGAATAAAGGACTACTGACGGGTCAAGCATCCACCTCGACTTTTAGGGTTGATTCTTCTGAAAAAGAGGCCCGGATTGCGGCTCCTGCTGCCCCAGCGACCTCCCACGGCCTGATGGAGACCTCCGATGGCCCATTGGGAACATCCACGGCCTGCCAACTACATCTCGACCCAGCAACGCCGTGAGAGGAGAACATGGCCCGGATGAAGTCGGGATTACCCCCGAGAGCTGCCAGGGTGCGGCGACCAAGTGCCAGGGGAACCCACGCCGGTCGGAATCTCAAAAATGCCTTTCCAAAGGCCACCTGACACCACCGGGGACTTCTGCTCCAGTTTCCCAGCTGATGGATCCAGCTACTTCTGAGGCCAACTCTGGAACTTCAGGCCGTCCCGCCGCGGGTCTGCAGAAACGACATGCGGCTCCAGCTCCGACTCTTCCGCCGAAAAGCCGACGGACGGACACCAACGCAGGCGAAGACATGGACGTCGAGCGAGGGCTACGCATTCCTCCCATCATCCTGGACGTCCCCAAAGGATGGGCCAGCCATGCTGTTACCATCAAACAGCTGGTTGGGGGCGACGTGAAGGCAATCTGCACCGCTCGGACGCTACGGCTGAAGACGAGCAACGTGGCCCACTTTCGGAAACTACAAAGATACTTACAGGAACAGGGGCTGAAGTTCCACACTTTCGCCATGACCACTGAGCGCCTCCTCAAGGTGGTGATCAAAGGTCTCCCAGCCACCCTATCGCCGGAAGAGGTCGTCGAGGTTATCCAAGGAGATGGCTATGGCATCGTGGAGGCAATTCTTTTACATAATCCGTATCGCTCGGTCGTACTTTGAAACCAGCATTAACTTAGTTTGGGTTCCCTTTTCCTTATTGTTGTGAACCTTTGAGCCGTTCTATGGCAAATAGAAGCCTTGCAACTTCATCGTGTAATTGTCGTCAACCCCTTGCCGGACTTTATCTAATAAAACATCAATGTACGCTCAACCCCTTACTAATACTATACGTTAAAATATAAAATTTACAAAAATATGTAACAGAAAAAAAACCTTTTTTTAACACTATAAGAGAGTACTTACTTTTTCTAAAGTAATGAAGACACCTGTCTACTGCGGAAAGAGGAGTGGTGGGAAGAAGAAGAATGTGTGCTGGGAAGAGTTGAAGCCAAAAAGTTCTGTTAAAAAATGTGAATTAGCTAACAGTATTAACTGAAACTGTGATAAAGTATAGTTTAAAGAATGATAATTTGTATTAAAATATATGGCTTTACTTAGACGGACGTATCCTAATTCAAATTGCTCCACTAAAAATATGTAACAGAAAAAACTTGTTTTATCATTATAAGAGAGTACTTACTTTTTCTTAAGTAATGAAGACACCTGTCTACTGCGGAAGGAGGAGTGGTGGGAAGAAGAAGAATGTGTGCTGGGAAGAGTTGAAGCCAAATAGTTCTGTTAAAAAAAAAACAAAAATGTGAATTAGCTAACCTAGTAATGAATCTGTGTTAATAAGTATAGTTGAAAGAATGATAATTTGTATTAGAATATATAGCTATTTGAATCACAAAAAAACTAAAAACATGTATACTTAGTGAATCAGAGAACTTACGTTAACACCGCAAGGTTTCCATTCTCTGATCCACTACACTATGTAAAGACTTTAAAAATTATTAGAAAGTGTAATAGAAAACCATTTCCTACCAAACTAATTAAGACTAATTAAAAAAGTGTAATAGAAAAACATGTGTTTCCATTTCCCATCACATTAAACTAATCCTAAAATGTGATAGAAAACTTGTGTTATCACCGCAAGGTTTCCATTTCCAGTCACATTAAACTAATTCTAAAATGTGATAGAAAACTTGTGTTAACACCGCAAGGTTTCCATTTCCCATCACACTGTTTAAGACTCTAAAGTAAAGAGTACTTACATGTCAAGTGATGAAGACGACTTGATGATCTGCTCTATAAAGGTGAACACTATATATACCCATCTAGAACTATCTTTTGAGGTTAAAGACGAACACGTGTTGATAGAAAGTTGCAGTTTTCATCATTCTAAAGGTCTAAGGTGACCACGTGTCGACAAATTGTGGTAAACAAGGGTAAATAAGTAGAAGATTAAATAGTTATAACTCCAACACTTTTTAAAAAGAAGTCTATCAACTATATCTCTTTAATTGAAATTATTAGCGTTGCTACTAGAGACTTACGAGTTTTGAATATAACTGTTTGAGTTCGTTGAGCTAAAGACTTGTGATTTATAAAATTTCGAATCACCGTACGTGCAAATTGATGATGAAACAAAAGTGCTCTGAGTTTTATTACGGTACATTCTCTCATATAATCTTAGGTATCTATCTCTTAAAACTATTAAATCAGGTTCAGGTTGTTCTATCACTGCATTATTTTCTCGTTGAGACATGTTATACTTAAAAAATTCCTTTGAGCTGATTCGTTTTAAACCTCAGCTAGTACATCAATTATCAAACACTCACACTTGCAACACTACACCAAATACACAATCATTCATTATGTCCTATTCTATGAACAATTCATATTATTATCTTTTGCAACTGAAAATCTCTGTCAAATATTGCAGCCTTACTTTTTGTTTTCAAAATAATAGTTTTACCGTCAGACAAGAATGTGATTTCTATTTTAAGTAATTAGATTAGTTTTTGACCAGATTGAACAGTTTTATTTCTTTTCACAGTGTTTAGAAAATATTATTTTCAAGTAATAAAACAGCGTAAATTCAGCCGGAGTTCAAACAATCGCGCTAGAAAATAATGTAAAAAATAGTGGCGCTTGGTAATCACAGATAAAACTTATCTGGCGCGCGCTTCGGAAAATGTAAACAATAGTGGCGCGTGCCGATAAGGCTATCTGGCTCAGGAATGCGGAAGAGGTCAGAGGTTATCTGCGATAAGCTTTATCTAATTGCTTTTTAATTGGATAATTGAGGTCTAAGGTCATCTGGCGCGTGTCAAGTCGCGTACCACAGTTTTCAAAGGTTTGTCCTACAACCGACTTTTTAATACTACTCATGTATGTTAAAATTGAGACCGAACGATTGACGTAAATCCGTTTAAACCAACAGCAGCTTCGATCTGAACAGTACATTCATCTTCGTGATGCTATTAATGCCGATGCAAATACAGACAATGTGGGAAATGACAATTTTGCCAACTTTGGCCACTTACATTGGAAGCCCGTGCCACATGCACGAGTACGCGCAAGATGCGTATGTTAGAAAATATGGCCGTCCAGACCTATTTATTACATTCACCTGTAACCCACAATGGATGGAAATTAAGAAAGAATTGCTACACGGCCAAACACCAGTTGATAGGCTTGACATCCCTGCCAGAGTGTTTAAGCAAAAATTAAAATCTTTCATGAATTTCATTATAAAGCATCGTGTGTTTGGCGAAGTACGTTGTTGGATGTACTCTGTTGAGTGGCAAAAGCCTGGTCTGCCACATGCGCACATATTAGTTTGTTAGTGGATAAATTAAGGCCAGAAGACATTGATTCCATAATTTCAGCCGAGATTCCCGATGAAAAACTTGACCCATAATTGCATGCAGTAGTAAGTAAACATATGATACACAACCTACCCTGTATGGTCGACGGCAAGTGTTCTAAGCGATACCCTAGATGCTGAAACCATTTCGGGAAATGATGGTTACCCGTTGTATCGTCGGCAATCAGTTGAGGACGGTGGGCGATCTGTAATTGTGAAGATAAAAGGACAAGATTTTGATGTAGACAATCGTTGGATTGTGCCGTACTCGCCAATATTGTCCAAAACTTTAGAAACTCACATCAATGTGGAATTTTGTAACTCTGTCAAATCAATTAGGTACATATGTAAATATGTTATCAAAGGTGGCGACATGGCTAAGAGGTAAGTGAAACGAAGTTCACGGGGTCAGCTAGTATTGAAATAAAAATCAATAAAAC
Source organism: Homalodisca vitripennis (assembly GCF_021130785.1). Taxonomy (NCBI): domain Eukaryota; kingdom Metazoa; phylum Arthropoda; class Insecta; order Hemiptera; family Cicadellidae; genus Homalodisca; species Homalodisca vitripennis. The sequence continues at coordinate 100,877 of NW_025776276.1, forward strand.
AGCTGAAACATACCAAGCTGTAATTTTTATTAAAATTATGCATTTCCATAGAAACTACAAGGAAAAGTTTGGAGATTTCTTAACAACGTTGTGGGATAGTTCAGTATACTTGTTCGAAAGTAGTTCAACTCGAAGTAAGTCGGAGAACCACCACCAGGAACAGGATACGATGCCCAGGAGCAGGACCAAGACCAGGACCTACAAGGTTGAGTTACTTAGTTTTATTATTTAGAAATCACAATGTATAATCGCAGTATCTTTCGCTATCGTGACAATAGTGATTAAGCTGCTAAACCTTTTTCTCGGGTACTTTAATTACTTTGTAGCTATAGCGTACAGGAGGAAATATTTTATATTTCTTTTAAAGGAACTACAGCAGTTTGGATTAATTCCCATAGACACCCCATAAGCTAAGACAGATCTAACATTAATTATATTTTAAACACGTGTTTGTCTCTATAGTATGTATACGGATTGATAATCACATAACCAGAAAACCTGTTTAATGTTAATACTAGTGTTGACGAAAAGAAATAATGTTGCTAAGGGAAGGTTTATGTAAACACGTGAAACGTACGTAAAACACTGTATTATCCATTAAAAGGATCCACGTCAGGGATGGCATATAATAGGAGAGTTTTATTGGTTTTGTGGTAAAGGGAATACTCGTACATTTTTTTTCTAATTTTAAATCACAGTACGTGTGCTTTAACAATCACAATTAAATGTATACAGTTTTGTAGACATCGCAGTTATAACTATTACTTTGGCTTTGGTGTCGCGTTCATGATTTTTTATTGTAGTATTTGTCATTTTGGTAATCTCGTTGTATCAGTTTAAGGGATATTATTAAAAGAATTATAAATATAAATAACAATAGCTTCTAAGAGAAATTTCTCTTAGCTTGTCACAATTATAAATAACCGTTAGACACCAATAACAGTTAAATCACCTTCAGACAGCTAAACTAAAGTATTTTATAACTAAACTAAATTTATGTACAACATTATTTACGTGGAGTTTTATATACGCTTACCGAACGCTAAATTTGACAGTTGGGCTAATTTATGTATACCTACTGTAAATATGATTTATGAAAATTATAATGTTTAACCCTTTTATACTCTTCCACTTGGACTCCCACAGAAACTGTATCAAAGATTTTTTTCTCTCTTACGAGAAAGTCCTTCATCCCTTTTAAAGAAAATGCAGGTTTACGTGATAATACAATATATATATTGCCATCTTATAACTGTTATAAGATAATTTATTGACTTCTCTGTGAATTCCTTATACTCGTATGATACTCCAAGGTAATAAACGTTGGTCTTCCTCAGAAGCACTTATATAGCCTGAAACACATGTGTACAAATGTATTTAATTTTACGCGTCTTATTCTGCTCTAAAAAACATTTATTCAATGTATTCCATCAACATTATCTTTTTTAGGACAAAAAAATATACAACTTCTGTTGGTAGTATTATCACTCAACTTACATGCAATAAGCTACATACCCGTACATTGGATCATTTAGCCATGCTTTAAATTGACTTTTGCATAATACATAGTCAAAAAAGACCATGCAAACCCCAAGACTATAATTAATAGAACTCTCAAACAAAGTGGTAACAGCTGATTTCAACCAGTCCTTGTAGAGATGGCTGTTCATTCTAATTTTGGTTTTTGTGCTAGAATCCATTAAAATAATGGTTCAATACTTAGGTAATATAGCTTGTGTTAATGTATTATTGTACCTATATGTGTATCTAGTGTTATGTTCTTTTTAAAACAATGTTTCCCTAATTCTATTAGTAGTTTACAATGGAATAAGTTTAAATTAAAAAGATTATCTCAGGTTTTTGTTATAAACATTCAATTATTAGAACACAGCAATATCTAAGCAATTAAATTTAAAATTTAAGTAATGAAACTATAAGCGTGCCAACCTTATTCTGTTTAAAACTTTAAAAACTACACAAAATAAACTTAATCAAAAATGGCAAATTCTAAATAGTCGTGCAGCCATAAAAGCACACCCGTGCATGTGTTGTGTGTACGCTTAGACTAAAGTGGAACCATCAACAATATCGGAACAACAAGAATAGTAAAAGCAAATATTTAAATATATATTTATTTTATAATTTTCGTTCTAGGGGATAATACTTTCCTTTTTACAAACCAACGCCACACTTTGAGATCTTTAATTCCTTCAGACCATGAAAACAAGGATATCAAAATAATTCGATACATTTAAATTTAGATACTTTTAGAGATTTGAATTTTTGACGTACCGGTACTAAACTTTTTTATTATTTTCGAACACTAAAAATAAGTAGTTACAATGATTTGAAGTCTAATTTAGCACCCGAACTCTCCAGTCATCTACATTTGTTTTGCGATGAAGCCCAAATACATGTATCCGCTTATAAAATATCCAATTCATTAAAATTTGTTTTATTTCCTTTTTAACATTTTAAAGTAAGTACAAACTTTATATTCATACAACAAATGTAATGTACATATAAAAGCTATGTCCAGCAAAGAAAAATTTTACCAAAATGTATTTATATTTTCCTAAATGTACTTAAATTATTGTAATTTACATTGAACTTTATTATTGTAACTAAGAAATTGAAATTATAAAATGTATTTTCAATAACGAGAGACTTATGCCAGTAGTTTAGGCAATAAGGGTATTTTAGTTTTTACTGTGTTCTAAGAAATACTCATAAAATAAACAAACTAAATATTTTGAAAATCTACAAATGCATTACTCGCCCGTATACAATCTGTACCGGATATTTTGCATACTAAATAAACTGCCCGTTTCCTTTACTTTTGGAAATAAAACAAAGGATGTTAAATGTTTCATACCATCATGTAAATTAGTAAATATATAATCTTCATAGTTGTATAATGTAAGGTATATGTAGTGCGCTAATAAACCTACATGATGTAATGCCTTAACTAGATTGTCCTAATTCTACATCGAAGTATTATACTCACTTGTGGTTTTTTTCTTCAAACTATTGTAAGAAGTTTATTGGTAGTGTTTGATATTAAAACAAATTACATTCTCATACAATGAGCCTTTGTCACCTGATAGGCTTATATAATGAGTAATAAGCCCACCCATGTCTCAGTTTTAATTTATTACTTTTAAGTATTATGATTATCAACAAAATCTTCTAAAAATTCGCATTTTAATATATGTATATATTTATGTATGATAAGTGATGTGATTTGTTATATATTTTTTTTAGAAATTTGAAAGAAGGTTAATGAAATCTAATTATTAGGAATATTATGAAATTTCCTGTTGAATATTGTCTCTGAATATTGTTTCCAATCACTGATAATGCAGAACATACATAATTTTGGAGGCAAGGAACAATCCTATTATAACTTTTATTATTGTGTTATATTAAACAGTTTGCTTATTTGGAATAACACGAAATCGGTTTAATGTTAGTAGTAGTCGTGAATATAAGAAAAGCAGATCAGAAACACGCAACCGGATACATAACATATTATTTAATATCCATGGAAACAACGTAGGATACATAATCGCATGTTCTTAATTAATCATTTGAAAGTGAAATGAAGCAAATTTTCAAACTTCGTCCAACTCACAACAGGAAGTTTCGCCAAGAACACGATGTGATAGGCAGAAACACGACCAGGACCAGGACTTAATGGATGAGGTACTTTCACTATTTATAAATCTCAGTTTATGCTCTCCCTATTACTTGTCATCCAAAACAGTTTACGTCATAGTTTTAACGAATATTTATCACAGCACAAAGCACCAGAACAGTAAAGTGTAAATATAAAAATATTAAACCGTTATTTTTCTTGAGTTTATATTATAGTTGTAGGATTCTATGGTACGTTTTGTATAGAACTGCTAATTTGTGTTTTTTACTTTATTTCATCCTCTCTGTACCCGAAACATAGGGGCAAGCGGTGTACAATCATTTCTGATCTGAAATCAGGTAGTTTAATTTGAAATATCACTTTTAGTTAGTCATGTGTACTACAAAACAGATAACGAAATACATGTTATTGGATTATATACTAATATGCGTACCTACCATATAATTATTTGAATAACACTATATTAAAGATTTCTTCCTTTCTTAGATTATGTGTCAATATATTACTGTAAGACTCCTTAGCCTAGAATCTTTATCGATAACGTTACTGGTATTGCTAATTTGTCTATTTACAAAAAACTTGGATTTTTCAGATGCTTTTAAGTCCCTAATTTACGAAGTATACAAACCAGTGCACTTTTAAACTTCTCTCAGAATTATTACAGGCCATATTACACAAATAAAATTATATTAAATTTGACTTCCAATGTATAAAGATTATTCATTGCACAAAATCTCCTGTGTAACATTTCTTAATGATGGAAACAGTAAATAGTATAGGTGAATTACTGGGAAAGTTTATGGTATGTACGAGAGTAAAATTAATTTCGCGTTTATAACATCCATAAATATTGACATGTATTTATTGCATAACATTTCATTGAACATAAAATGATAACATGTACTTAATGTTAGTAATAATCATGACGTGAACAAGCAAGTAAAGGCAAAAAGCGAAACAAAGAGAAACAGGTGAAATATACACACCAGTGTACGTATTAATATTTTTATCCATGGAAACATCAAAGGACAGGTATCACAAAGCTTTAGATGAATACAATTGTTTTATTTACACAATTCGTTAAACTTAGACCACATTAGGTAGCAGAAACGCGACCAGAAACAAGTGCCATGGCCAAAAGCTTGATAAAGGCCAGGTCTTTATTAATTGTTCAGTTTAATGTTCAAAGACGTTAGGGCGTGGAAAATCTACACCAGGAGTACTATGGCGAAGACCAGGATCGAGACAAGGGTTTATGGACGACTTACCTTATAATTTACAATTCAAAGAATTTCACTAACTATTATTTTTACACAAAGCTATATACATTTTAGTCTTGCGATTATCAATTAAAGAAAAAAAATAGTGAAACAATTCCTATGTTATTATAACACATTTTCAGTGAAGAGGATTTTAATTTTAAAGACTTTTGCAATGCATTTATTTTCTTGTGTAGTGATACTTAAGGTGATTAACATATAATTATGTTTCATGCGTCAGCAGAAAAAAATTGTTATTTATGGTTTTAAATCCCTTCAGTACTATAAATGTACAGAAAGAATCAATCTACAATTACATATTCACCAAATCCAAATGTTTTATTGTCCATTCTCACATAGTTTATAACAAATGAAAAGAGTACTAGGAGAATTATGTACTTCAATTTGACTTAGAGACATTTTTCAGGCATTATATTGTAGTGTAAAAACTTTAAAAAATTGAAAACTAGTGAATTTTAGCTGACCTTGGATTAAAATTCAAAACGTATTGCGTTAATTTGCTTAAACTCAATCATTTCTAAAAACGATGTTGTTCAGATTTGAGGAGAATTATAGTCTACATCTTTTACTTTATTCAATTAGTTGATGAGATTAGCACCGGAGCTTTCTTTTACTTTACAAGAGATTATAACTTGCCAATTGTGATGATACAGTTATAGAAACAACTCCTTAGATTCCTTTGTCACCTATACATGGTTCACTTACACTATTAATAAAAATTTTACTCTGAAAAAAAGGCAAAAATGCTATATTTGAAAATAATGCCCACTCCTAGTTGTTATGACATTTTCCCTTATTAAAATACGAGTAATAAATGCTAGTAAAGATTGCTATTCAATATTCTGGTGTTATTGATTAAGCCCACGACGTAGTTATGCTATTAACTTTATTTCTTACGGAAATATTTAAAATAAAGAATGTAAATTGCCCACTGGATTTTTGAAGAAACTCTAACATTTCCGGTTGGAAACTGAGGTAAATATATAGTCATCACTCTACTTCACAGACATATCAGTTCCTCACTAACTGGAACATTGTGATGGTCAAGATATATGAGAAACGACTCGACAATCATACAGATAAAGTAACTCGCATGATGACTTAAAATTTATATTAGCTCCAAGTTCAAATTTAAGTTTTGTATTGTATTAAAATAGTTATTAGTAGACGTAATAAACTGGCTCCTTAGAAATTTATTGGGTTATTAGAAAGTATTTGTGAAAGTATTTGTCTTAAAATTAAATTCAGAGCTTAGGTTAATATTATAGGTGATGTCCGTGTTAATTAAAAATAAAAGTTACACAAAACCCATTTTTTGAGATTGTACCCTTAATTCCACTATTTAAATTAATTTATAAAGATACTAGTTAACGTCATGTTCAGCTCTGCGTCCTTATATTGTCACATTATATTCCACTTAAGTTAGTTCTGTTATATTTTTAAAACTTTAGTAATACGCTGAGCTTTAGCGAAACTCATCACTCGTGAGGCTTGAAATATTTTAATTTTGTCTGTCTGTCAGTTCGCACGATATTCCGAAAACGAACTGACTTTAGATTTCAACATTTGCATGAAGGTTAATTTATATTTTTGAGAAACACTGTGTTTGATATTAGTATGTGTTAACCGATTGGATTTGGATGAGCTTCAGCGAATATTTTTCAAAATTCTTATAGGTAACCATGATGGAAACTAGAAAATATTGAAGAAATAAATATGTAAAAAATTTAGTACTATTATGTAAGATTTTATCAAGTTAAATTTTTGTTCGCAGTTGAAAAATAATTTATAATATATTGCAGCCAATTCTAAACGTTAGTGACAATATTGAACTTTATCGCACTCTCACCTTTCACTTGCTTACCATAAAACTGGTATAAAACTTTGAATGAATTTTCTACATAAAGAAAAAATGAGTTATACGTGATGGTGCATGTCCGATATCGGAATAAGGCTGAGTGTCATTAAACTGATTCGTTATTATTTTAATTTCAAATAATACATATTTTCGCAAGTCTATTACTCGTTACTGGTTAGCTTAAGTTTTATCTAACGTTCTTGTAACTAATCTTTTAATACTTGCAACTAATACACTTTTCTGTCTGACTAATAATCACCTGAGTAGGTTTTGTTTAAGTGTTTACCTGTAATAATTTATATAACTGTGAACAGGTTAGCAAATAAACATTATTTTAAACCATATTGTTTTGTACTTCTCTTTGTACACAAAACAAATATCAATCAATCCAGTAATTCTGTACAGGACGCCATTGCTATTTTAAAATACTTAAATATTAAATCTGTAATTTGACAACTCTTTGCTTGAAGTATATTATAATTTATTTTTTATTATAAGAACTTTGCATTATATAGCAATAATAATTATAGCATATTAATGCAAAGGCGCACTTGCATATCTATTGGGCTAATGCTGACAAATTACTAGAATGTGCCTAGTAGACGTCTTCTAACGTAGCTGAATAATTCTGTCTCAACTTATCAACTCAAGGGCCAGAGTTCGAGTTCTGGTTTGTGCACGCTGTTTCCGCATAGTAAAAATACAAACTACATACATAAAAATACTTCTTCGTTAGTATTTGAATTTAAAAAACAGTATCAATAAAACCTAAAACTCGCTGCAGAATTTAACTTTTTGTTGAATTAGTTTAATTTCTTTCCAGTTCAGGAATTATAAATGTTCATATACTTGAATTTTTAGGTAATAGATTTGAATACTTATTAAATACCTGTGCCGTTTAAGCTGAAGGCTAATAAAACTATTGATTTACAAAAACTCAAATAACTGTATAGAATATGTGTGTGTAGCGCGCACGCACACTACTATTTTAATATAGTAATTTTTAGTTGGTATTTTTAGTAATTACACAGTGTGTAAATTAACTGGACTAACCCAAGTCCCTTTAACCGCGTGATGTGAGGTGACTGGCCCGTGCTGAGGAAATGCAAGGGTCAGCACTCGTCAGCACGGGTCGGCAGTCGAGTTGAGGGCTCGGAGGTAGGCGGAGGGATTGGCAATGTAGAGTGTGTGAAGTAAGTTTATTTTGGTGGGTGGAGTGAGATGCGAACACACCGGGTACACATATAGTAGTTTGGGTGCGCCTACGAGTGTTTTAGTGCATTTTGAATATAGATTGGACACAAAACAAAGGAGAGAAACGTGAGTAATTATTTCAAGACCCTTCTCAACCACTATTCTAAATTTCCCTACGAGCTAGGGTGGGTGGCAGCAAAACGCTATCCCTTTTATTAACCATGAGCCTCTCTGGCTAATATCGGAGGGCTTACAGTGGTGACCAGCGGTGGGATACGATAATTAAACCAGCAAATTATTTCAAAAATGATTTCAAAACTTTTAAAAGAACTCTAAAAAGAAATAAAGAAGTGTACCACGTGGTTGAGAAAATTATTAGAACATTTCAGTTTACACTCCATTATCCAAATAACTACTATTCTAAATTCATTTACAAATTAATTGCAATGTTATATTTCTAAATTTCGAGTAAATTCAACTTATATGAACGAAGATGGACTTGGATTAGTTCTGTGTGCTTATTACACCATGTGCAACGCCATTACACTATGAAGCGGAAGTTGGACGCCATCATCATACGTCATCATAGAACATAGAAAGGAACAAGGAGGGCATACGTCACCGGACATCCAGTGATCCAGACCGGAACTACCAACTGCCGACCGCTGTCTACGCAGATGTTGTCATCTCCGTCAACGCAGTCACGATCATCCACAGCCTTCGAGATGGCAGCCCTGTCACTATTTTGGTGAGCAGTGGGAACTTTGTTAAATTAAATTAAATTAAATCATTGGCGAAAACCTAAGATTAGACTACGTATTATTAAGTAAATAGTTGGTTAAATAATATGGTTCAAAATGCTTTGGAAATAAATGGTGAATGCAGCATTGAGGCCAGGCTTTAAGCATTAAACTTCTTTATTGACAAACAGATTCAGAATTATTTAAATAAGAGAAATTAAAAGGATAACATCCTAGTATTTTATTTTGCCAAAGCCTCCATGTCGGGTCGTCACCTCCAGGGCATTCAGTCCATCATGTTTTCAGCGTAAATATAAGCAGAATAAACGTGTTGATTAAAATCATTTGCTTGGAAATAGGGATATGCCAATGATTCTATATTAGCTTACTGTTCAATTTGATTGATTAATTCATTAATATCTGTATACAAAAAGAAACCCGTAGAAATTTTAATATAAGTGTAAAAGAGTATAATAGCAATAATTGTTGGAAGTAACTTGTTGCTGACTTATAAAAAGGGTAAATTTCGAATTATACTGAAAAACAAAGTGATATCAGTTAATGTGATTAACTATTAGAGTATATAAGAAATAGCACATAGTATATCATATAACAAATACGATTATTTAATATTATTGCAGCTGTATTGAGTCACATTACAGTATTGATATACTTGTATATCGAGGCATTGTTAGACTATTGATCCATTGATAACTCAATACTACCGATTAGTGATTGGTATCATTTGGAAATCGAAAAAACTTTATTGTTTGATTGATCCATTATCGAAAATTGAAAAAAAAAAAAAGGGAAAAGTTATTTTACTGAAAAATAGGGAAACTAGTTATTCACATTGTTGCTGTCAATGTCTTTTAGGGATTTCATTTAGAGCGTCTAAGTTTAACTATTGAATATCACTGATAACCTAGAGAATTGTATAGCTACTGTATTCCAAAGAGGAAAAACCAAATTTTTTTAAATTATTAACGATGGGCACTGTACACCTAGAAGGGAAGACCGTTGAGGTCCAAGACGCCTTTGATGCCATATCGAATAAAGTGAGGTCGCTTCAAGTAACACTAGATGAAAACGTTAGCCAACGCTTCTACCTCCGCGGTGAACAAAACTGAAACATCTCCGTACCCGATGGACATGACCCTTGCAGACAGCAAGCCGTCATTTGAGCTTGTCTCAAGTATAGCCCATTACGATGGAGAGAGAAAGCAGATCTAGTCGCCCCCTTCTTTGACAACATCGAAGGAATTGGAGAGCTCAGCAATTGGAGTGAAGCTCAAAAACTTCAAGTTTTAAAACTTAAACTAACAGGCAGTGCTCTACAGTTTGCAAAGTCAGACGAAAAAATGTAAAAACTCAACAACTTAGAAGAAATAAAAGCTGCTTTTATGGAAAGATTCGGCGATAGCCTACCAGATCATTACTACTTCGAGCAATTGGCTAGCATACGACAAAACAGAGGAGAAACTATTGAGCAGTTTCTCTGACCGAGTAAAAAGGGTCAGTGATAAAACTCTAAGAGTTACAAACAACGCTGAAGCAAACCAAATTCTGAGAGAAGAGGCCGATAGAAGAGCCATGGATGCCTTTGTAAGAGGATTAAATGGTGAAATAGGACGGCAGACCAGGATCAAGTTCCCTAAAAACATTCAGAGAAGCTGTAAACCACGGCGATAGCTCTAAACAACTTAGAGAAAAGACCATCCGAATTTGTGAGGAGAAGACAAGTGCAAGGCGAGTTTTTGGAACGATCACCGATATACGTGTTACACTTGTGGGAAAACCAGGCCATAAAGCCAGAGAATGCCAATCCAGGCGAGTTAGATATTGTATGTTATACATGTAAGAAGAAAGGTCACAAAGAGAGGGATTGTAGAAGTAAAAGTGAAACAACTACCTATTATTGTGAAAATTGCCGAAAACCTGGACACACAGCAAACAATTGTTGGGGTATGAGAAATACAGCATTAGGAAGAGGCGCAGCTAGAGGAGGAACCTTCAGGAGCAGAGGGTATCAGCATGGAGGACGTGGATCAGCTTCGAACACGTTAAACCACAACGAGGGACCCAGGCACGCCGCTGGGGAACCTCAGAAATCATTAAATCTGAACCACACGGGACTCAGACAGGCGAAGTTGAATTTCAAAGCTGTTGCCACTTTGACACAAGAAAAATGTGAGAGTGAATTAATTGTACAAGGGTGCATAGGAGGAGTGAACGGTCTCATTGTAATCGATACAGGAGCACAAGTATCACTGATCGATAGGACAATGAACTCAGAACAAGCTAACTCCAACTGAAATCCAAATACGAGGTATCACTGGTGCTGTTATGAACGTTTACGGCACTGTAACAGAGACCTTGCAACTGGAGTTACTTGATTTAAAATGTGACTTCGTAGCAACAGATCTCCTGAAGATTATATTGCTATCCTAGGATACGATGTTTTGAAACGAAAAAAAGGCTGTGATTGACCTTGAGAATAAGTCTCTGAGTATTGGAAACAAGATAGCATGCAGTTTCCATGAAAGAGAATCCCCTGTAACTCGAAGCAGGGAGAAGTGCATTGGCATTGTTCAATGTTCCCACGAAAACAAGTTCAACAAACCTTAATCCACCAAAACAAATCCTGAAGGAAGAAATACCTGACATTTTAGCGTATAGTCGCACAAACATCAACGTGCTGCCTGCCCGTTCAGAAATGCTTATTCAAGTAAAATTAAGCAAAAACAAAAAGGATCAAATGGAACAAATGGAAGGAAAAACAGTAATTACAGAACCAGCGTTAGTAAAAGTTCATGGCATCATGTCGCTAGAAGCCTTTCAAAAGTGAATAAAGGAATGTGTTGGACCAAAATCATAAATATCACCTCTGAAAATTTAGTGATATACAAGAATACGCTGCTCTGAAAAATAGAAGAGCCACACAGTGAAGCAAATAAAGGAGCATGGAAACGAGTAAATCTAACACAAAATAGGACAGAGGAATTCAATGGAAAAACTTGAAGAAAAATTAAAGCACCTCCCAACTGAAGACCAAAATAAATTAAAAAATGTTCTCCAACGCTACAAGCGTCTATTTAGCTTAGGAGGAATAGAGAATTTGGGGTGTTACTTCTTTAGTTACTCACAAAATCAACACGAGCCAACATCCTCCGATCAATAAGAAACCTTACAGAGTGCCACAATCACAGAGAGGTACTCTACAAAATTTGATTACAAGAACAATTAGATAAAGGTGTGTAATTGTACCCAGTACTTCCCGATGGTCAGCACCGGTAATCATTGTCCCCAAGAAAGCAGGCTCTGATGGTACCATCAGTTATCGTCTATGTGTAGACTATCGGGAACTCAATAAAATTACAGTTCCGGAAATATATCCCCTTCCAGATATACATGAAACTTTAGACATGTTAGGAGGCAGTCAGTACTTCTCGGCACTGGATCTGAATTCAGGTTTCTATCAGGTATAAAAATGCACCCTGAAAGTCAAGAGAAGACGGCCTTCAGTACTCCTGATGGTCATTATGATTATACACGCATGCCAATGGGATTGATCAATTCTCCTTCTGTATTTTCAACGATTGGTTGATACTACTCTCAAAGGTCTGAAAGGAAAAAGCATGTTTGCCCTACATGGATGATATATCCTAATCTTCAGTTCGAGTATTGATCAGCACGCTAAAGATCTTAGTGAAGTTCTAGAGAGATTTCAAGAGGTAAATTTGAGTATCTCAGTTGAAGAAATGCCCAAATAGCAAAGTCTGAAATTAACTTCCTAGGCCATGTTGTATCGAGAGATGGAATCAAACCATGTCAGAATAAAGATTGAAGCTGTCAAAAATTTTCCAAGACCCAAGAATGAAAAGGAACTTCGTGGATTTATAGGACTATGTAGTTACTATAGGAGGCATGTACCGAAATTTGCCGACATCTCGCTAAACCTCTGACAAAATTAACCAAAAAAGACCAAAAGTTTGAGTGGAACGAAGAAGCGGAAACATCATTTTGAAAAATTGAAGACCATCCTTGTAACTGAACCTTTATTAGTGTATCCAAATTTCTCCAAGGAATTCGTCTTAAGCACTGATGCAAGTAATGTTGCACTTGGGCGCAGTATTAGGACAAGTGATTAATGGATAGAACACCTATCGCCTATGCGTCAAGACAGTTAAACTCTGCTGAGCAGAATTATACAGTAACAGAAAAAGAAACTTTTAGCAGTTGTATGGGGCAGTAAAGTATTTCCGATGCTACCTGTACGGACGATCATTCTCCTTGTATACTGATCACAGCGCAATCAGATGGCTGCTGTCGCTAAAAGATCCTTCGAGTAGACTCACTAGATGGGCACTGAAATTGGCTGAATATGACTACAAGGTATTCCATAAACCAGGGATAAAAAAATCAAAACGCTGATTGTCTGAGCAGAATTGTGTGCAAGAATACTGTGGAAAGTCTACCTATATTGGATGTGGACAGCATTAAAGAAATCAATGTAAGGATGAAGAGTGCCAGAGATTGAAAAAAAATACCCTCAGTTCAAAACAAGTCCACAAGGAGTCATCTATATAAAGAGGCAGGACAGACAACTGATAGTCGTTCCAAGACGGTTAAGAGAGAAGGTTATTCGTTTACACCATGATATCCCGACAGCAGGTCATGGAGGTATCAAAGAAGACGATGTTAGAATCCAAGAAAAGTTTTATTGGCCGAAAATGAAAATTAGATGTTGTCTCCTTTATCAGAGCATGTGATCCATGCAATAAAAAGAATGGATTACGGAAAAACTAAAGCACCTTTAGGTAAATTTCAAGAAAGTACAGAATTTGGATACCGGATTTCGTGTGACATTGTTGGCCCATTACCCCTAACAAGCTCCAAAACAAATACATACTGACAGTTATAGATCATTTTACAAGGTACGGAGAGTTTATTGCATTGCCAGACCAAAAACTGCAGAAACAATAGCCCGAGCACTTGTGCAGAGAGTCATTACGAAGATGGGAGTACCCTGTGAATTAATTACTGATCAAGGCTCAAATTTCACATCCGAAATAATGAAAAAGCATGTGTGCTCTACTAAGAATAAAGAAACTTCAAACCACCGCATATCATCCCATGAGCAATGGTAGAACAGAAAGAGTTCATAGATCCATACCAAGATGCTAAGTCATTATGTCAACCGAAATCAAACAGACTGGGACGAGCTCCTACCAATGGTAAAATATGGCTTATAACTCTCAAGTGCATGATTCAACAGGATTTTCTCCTTTTGAGCTAGTCTTTGGAAGAGAGATGAAGACTCCCTTAGAAGATGATCTATTGATCACAGAAGAAGATGATGGTTACCCTGATTATGTCGAAGATTTAAGATGAAGTTGAATGCCGTAAGGAATTTGTCTCAACAATGCCAAGACCATGCAAAGCAAGAACCCAGCAAAAGAGACAATACGACAAGAATTCTAAGCTAAAATAAATTTGAAGAGGGCCAACGAGTATACCTTCACGTGCCCCAAGTGAAAAAAGGAAGAGTGAAGAAGTTGTCTAGACCATGGAAAGGTCCATACACAATTGTCAAGGTTATATCAGATTTGAATGTCGTACTCCGAATTAAAAGGAAGAATGTAACTGTACATGTGAATCGAGTAAAACCTGTCACCGAGTTTAAGTTGCAAGAACAAGGAAGTAGCCAAAATGATCCAAAAGCTGCTCAGGTAGCAGAAGAAGAAGAACAGGAAGAAATCATTGAAGAGACCGAAGACCATGAAGAGGCATTCAATAGAGTAGCCGGACAAAATGAAGAACAAGACAGGAGAGAACCCAAGCCCAGGAACGCAGAAGAGCGACCAGGCCCTTTTAGATCCATAAGAGATAGAAGAAAACCGTGTAGATTCAAAGACTATGAAGTTTATTAAATAATAGGAATGTATATACATATTGTTATGACAGTGAACGTGTATTGCATCGTTTATTTAGTAGTTAAAAGTAAACGCAATGTATTGAATAATTATGTATTGTTTGTTATTTGAGGATGTTATATGATACACTAAAATATTCCTCGTTAGTATGTTATGCTTCTTGTCTGATGTGTAAGTAAAAGATGTTTTAGAGTACCACGTACAAAGTAGAATGCAATAGTTACTCGAACTTGAATGGGTTGTATGCGTGAGTATGAATGTTGTATGACTGTGGAAACGAATGTTGATGAATGGGTATGCAAGGTGTGTGAATAAAAGCCAAATTAAGGATCCAAACAATTCAAATGTGTGATTGAGTACACTATAAGGAAAGAAGTTATATCTACGCAGGTTAAGATAAGAAACATAAGATCAAGCTGTACGTAATAAAAATAAATTCGAATAAGTCAGGATATTCATGAAAGTAAACAATTATATTAGGATCTAAATGATGATTTCAGGAATACTTGTACTCTTTGTCGAGACAGGAATGGCAGAGAATGAAATGACACAGGGAATCGTTTTCAAGAAAACTTCATGGACACAATTATTTCCGAGGATGAATGGAAGATTGTATTAGATTTTAATATGATAGAAATAAGAGACGAACTTGAGTCACTTAAGACATTGTGCACAGACTTAGTTTATTTATACGAACACTAGTGTAAATGTGTGGGATGAGGACTTTGCTTTCGAAATATAGTAGAATTAAAGACCGGGATAGACCAGTATGAATCCGATGTAAGTGACTTATTTAGACTTCTACCTACAGAACGCTCCAAGCGAGGACTAGTTGATGCAGGAGGATATGCATTGAAGTGGTTGTTTGGTGTGCCCACTAGCGAAGATATGGAACAAGTTATAGTAAAGTTGAAGAGATAAAAAAGATTAGCGGATCACTGTTGAGTTCTAGAGAAAACCAAATCACCTTAATGAAAGACATGAATGAAAAGATGGTAACAAATACTAAAGCCATATCAGAGATAATGACTAAACTTACTCATTCAAATAGCATGTTAATCACTTCACTCCAAGGATTCGAACAAGAAAACATTATGCTACATCGCTCATTAACAAAAACATTTAAAAATCTGTCAGTCTAGCACGTCATTTAGGTCAAACCATAGATGAAGCAAAGTTAAGAATTGTTGAGTTTAGGCAAGCTTTAGAATTAGTAAACACAGGTAGAATAAGCAGCAAATTACTACCACCCCATGAGTTTGTAAACATATTGCTTGACATAGGAAAAGTCATACCTCGTCATTTGAAACTAATTATACCAGTTAATGAAGAGGACGTGTTTATGTATTACACCTTTTGCACTGCTCATGCTTTAGCCACCAAGACAGGAATTAGATTGATCGTAACTGTACCTTTAAGTTCGCAAGACAGACGTCTTGAACTTTATAAAAGTAGAAGTTATTCCATTTGTACCAAACAAACCTTCAACATTGGTTAAAAATGGAATGTACAAGTTGATTATTTGTTGATCTCCAAAGAGAGACAGTATTATGCACCTATCGATTTTAACACACTAAGTCAGTGTAGACTAAGTCATTTTTATTTGTGTCCTAACTCTATAAATGTATTGCATCATAGCGTTAATGATTGTATATTCGCTCTATTCATGGGATCTAACCTAGTCACAGAAAAATGTTCACGAACCTTAACCATAAATGTAACTTCACCTGTATGGATCCAAAACGGCAATGATTGGATCTATAGCCTAAAGGAACCATATAAAGTCATACTTAACTGTATGAGGAGTTCTGATGGAGAAAACTCAGTTATCTCTCCACCACATCTAGGTTATTTAGAATTAACTTTAAACAAGTCTGGAATATTAAAACAGGCTTCAAGTTGCGCTATCTTTGGTAAATATAATAAGTTATTCTCGAGGACTCAAGGAAAATATAAAATATAAATTTGACATTAACCATTTGCACATCCCCAAAAGATTAATCTGTTGCTATCTCACGAAGAAAATCTAATCTTTAAAAAAACAGTAGCTTGTTATTTGAAAACAATGCAAAAAGTCAAGGACAATCTTAAAGATAATCACATAGAAACTAGACCTTAACAAGCTTTTAAATGATACACATGTTTTGTACCCTAGTATCAAAGAAAATATAGAAACCCCACTGAACTATTTCTACATTATCATAGTTTTCAATGTTTATTTTGTTCATTTTGAATAGTGTACTTTGCGTAGTTTTGTTTTGTCACAGGAAAAATGCCAACCTGTGCGAGGATGTCCTCAGTTGCTGAGCGGCAAGCCCCAACCATTCGAGTAGAACATGGAACTCCGCTCGCAGAAATTATTCAGGAGTCTTCCTTTGTTTCAATTCAATACACCAAGCCCGCCTTGAAGTACGGTATTGTGAAATTCATTGTAGTGCTGAACCAGTCAGGTCAGTGTTGCAAAGACTATATTTGTTATAAATATGTGGGGACTTGCCAAGCTCAAGATATGTAATGTATTTAGGAGGACGTATATCTTAAGTGATTGTCAATGTCAAGTAGAATTAAATTGTAGATTATAAGAACTTACGCAGCCTAAAATACTATTTTGTCCTTTTAAGTTGTGAAAAAAATGATGTAATGTAAAATGTGTTATCTATACATTTTTTTTTTGAAGTATTGTAAATGTGTTGTTATATTCTGAGAATCTAAGATGTATCACCATGAAAATTCTGTATGATCCATCTTTCCTGAAAGGGGAGAGTGATGTAGCGCGCACGCACACTTACTATTTTAATATAGTAATTTTAGATGGTATTTTAGTAATTACACAGTGTGTAAATTAACTGGACTAAACCCAAGTCCCTTTAACCGCGTGATGTGAGGTGACTGGCCGTGCTGAGGAAATGCAAGGGTCAGCACTCGTCAGCACGGGTCGGCAGTCGAGTTGAGGGCTCGGAGGTAGGCGGAGGGATTGGCAATGTAGAGTGTGTGAAGTAAGTTTATTTTGGTGGAGTGAGAGATGCGAACACACCGGTACACATATAGTAGTTTGGGTGCGCCTACGAGTGTTTTAGTGCATTTTGAATATAGATTGGGACACAAAACAAAGGAGAAACGTGAGTAATTATTTCAAGACCCTTCTCAACCACTATTCTAAATTTCCCTACGAGCTAGGGTGGTGGCAGCAAAACGCTATCCCTTTTATTAACCATTGAGCCTCTCTGGCTAATATCGGAGGGCTTACATGTGTTACTACGTCTCTCTCATGCTATAAATGGAATGTTATAAAGAAAATATGAAACTGAGAGCAGTTTCAAGCATGTATATTTAGAAAGCATAAAATAAATTGTGTTCCTAAGATCTCGTTTTTCCAAGAAAATTTTGTTTAGTTTCTCTGAAGATGTGTACTCATTTCCTTTGAAAAACTATGAAGAATTCATGTAATGTATCTGCTAGCTCTAACACAGTAATATTTATTTATACATTTAATTTCCCCAGAGAGTTCACTTCTGGTTGGTTTATACCTTCCGGTTGAACCCACACTAGGTACAGTAAAAACCGATGTCACTTAAATCTGTACAACCTTATGGATATCCAGGAGTGGTACATGCCTAACTTAAAATGTCGAGATTCTGCAAGGTAATTCGATAGGTTTGATCTACTGCGGGAGATGACTGTTGGAGTTTGTAGTGTTCGTTCCCTATGAGTCAATGATACTTGCCAGCCTAGACAAGTGTGTGCCACCCGGAAATAGACCGGCTTTGATTGGAGAGGCTGGCTCAGAGCTGGCTTTCTCTTCTTACGCGCACGCCTCTAGGGGCTGGATAAATTTTACCAAATTTATTATCTTCAATGGTGAGTCATTTATGGAAATAATGTTTTGTCGAGGTCATAGATGAATTATAAAGGTCAGAAATATACGTGTTTTTTTAAATAGGCTTCTCAACCTAATTATGTATGCCTGTATATCTTCTTTAACGGTGCACTTAGGTAAATTAAAATTTGCAACTGGAAATATAAATCATTTGAACCAGAATCGTTTTTAAACCAGACATTCCAGTTTCTGGAATTCTAGGTTTGTAGAAGTCCCATACAAGTATCATCTCACTAACACGTAATAATAAAAATCAGCAAACTCATAGTTGTTAAATGTTCGGCGACAACAGTAGTTACAACACCTTCATTAAATAACTAGCCGTACGTTTACATATTTTTAACTTGGATAAAAGTGAAAACTATAAATACTTAGCCCAAATGTGAGTTAGCTTACACACATTTTTTAGGTGATAGACTTATTAAGGTCATAACATCCGTATAAACATAAAGTAAATATATTTTTTTATTCTTCTGAGATGGATGGAAAGTTATTTGTTCTATAAAATTTTAACCTGAATTATGTTCGCTGTACTATAAATGTATAAGTTTCAGAAACGTTATATACAGTTTATAAATAAATATTGGAAATTCTGTGTTAAATGTTTATAATATTTCATAGTTCTTTTTATGTATTCTGTGGTAATAATTAGTATTTATTTTGTATTAAGTGCATGTTTTAGAGAAAGGGTGCATGGAATAGATACACAAAAATGCTTTTGCAGTTACAGACTTATGCGTGTCAACGCGTTGGCATGTTTTTTTTTGTTTACTTTAACCTAGATTGTAGTTATTAATTGAATTTGTCATTTTTTTTAAGAGATCAGATTGTAGATTGAATGTATGTAGAGTGATTGTATTGAATCACTGAACGATGGAATATGTCCGGAATAATCCTGTCTCCTTCAAAAATGTTACCAGTAATTCGTGAAGTAATGTTGTGAATAACTCTTGGGGGACATTTAAAAGTGCATTGTATGGCAGACTAATTGAATCTGATATGATGTTATGTAGGTTTTGTAGATGTAGCCGTATAGTAAAATGTCATGTCAAACGTGCCTGTGGGTTGGATTTGGAAACAAGCATGATATAAATATGTTTATTGATGTCTTTGTGACTAGAGAATGTACGACTTGTTTGTACGGGAATTTTGTTCCTTTTCGGTAAGAGACGTGGCATAAAAAATACAAGCCTGCACGATTCAAGATTAAAAGAAAAGAAGGAAAACATTTGAAACTTACTCAACAGTACAATATATAGAATTATGTAGATCCATATAAACGAAAAGATACAACATTTTGTTCAGTAATTTTTCTATAGCTCAGTTAATGATGAAAATCGTTCTATTTCGAGTACGGCCGGAAAACTCCTCCAGGATACATTATGGCCAGGACCAGGACCAGAACTTACAGATGAGTTACTTTTAATAATAAAATTCACAGCATCTGCTTCTATCTCTCAATAACAAAGCAGTTTACACACCCTATTTTTAGTGACAGAACACCGGAATAGTTAGTGACAACACTAGTACTAAATAGCAACATTAAAATACATATTAATTATTTCGTTGATTTGATTTCTTGACTTATTAAGGTTGTCATAGCTTTGTTTAAAAACTGCAAATGTTGTGTTTTAGGCTATTTACAATCCGCTCTGTACACAAAGAACACAGAGAGAATCGTTTTGTAATATAAGATAAAGAAGATTTGGACGCATGGTAAAATTTGTACCTGTTTTTAAATATTTGATGAAAAAACCAATACTTATATAAGAGAAATATTTGCTTACTTACGTCAAACCGCCTTCTTTCTGACGTATTTTCATGGATAAATATTAAAATTTAAGTAAAATAAGTGTATGCTAGCTGAATAATAATATCAGTGATCTACTATATCATGTTACACTGTTTAAATTACATATAAAAAAGCAGTGTAGGGTATTTTTTAAAAGAGAAAATATTCTATGACTTTTATCCTTATGAAGTAGTTACTGAATCGTACACTAGAACTCTCTCCTGTCGAGAGTTTAATCACTCACTCTCTTTTTGGACACCATTATGGCATTCATAAATTAAAAACTTACGCATTAAATAGTTTAAAAAATTCTTTTCGGGACAGTATTACAATACCTGCAACTTCTCATCTATTGGGCACACGCTGATGAAATATTACTAGAATATGCCTGGTAGACATATTTAACTGTCTTGGTAGTATGTGTTTACCGACTCGGCTATACCACGTAAAGTGTCAGAGTTTGAGTACCGAATCGGACGCGCTGTTCACTTACATTAATCTTAATATACACGGGTGCTAGTTATAAATGAAAATTTCAATAATTAATTTTCATATTTTAATTAAATTTTGATGTAATTTCAATAGCATACCGTATTGTAGAACACTCAATTTAAATATTCCAAATAAAGTAACTGAATTAAAGTGGTTTCGAAATAAAAAGAGAGAATGAATTTGCTGAAAGACTTTAAGTCTTGTGCAGATATGGTCAGAGGCCTCTTTAAGCACAAAATCAAGTATATAACAGCTTATTTTTTCACTTCTCTAATATTTTTATAGTGATACTGAGAAAAATACCTTCTATATTTCAATATGAAACATAGTTTGTTGATGTAACTTGCGCAGTAAAATTAAAATTAAAATTCCTTAAACTACAAGAGAGTAATCAAAGTCAACTATACAATAAATTAGGAAAATTAAATAATCTAGTGTGACTACCCTATTAGTGTTAGGGTAGTGGTTTGACATTGCGAAATGGTTATAAAATAGTTATAGCTTTCATTTTATTAGTCGTAAACGGGATGCAATAATTGCAAACAAATCAAAATAAAATATTTGAAAAAGCAATAAAAGGTATTTAGGTACGTTTAATCTTTAATTTGACAAGTTTTCATATAATTCTTATAAGTTATAAAAATAGTATTTTTCTTCCTCTAAGGAATTACATATTTGCAGTTTAAATGGACAGTGGATAGTGAAACAGTTTCTATTTAGTTTTAACGCGTTCGCAATTAACAGGGTTTATACAATGAGGAAGATTAGCTTGATCAACAAATACATTTCGTATACTTTGTGAGCTAGAAAAACTTGAGATTTGTGTTTTTACATCCTTTCAGTACTGTAAGTCTACAGAAAGAATCAGTTAACAATCAATTTCGACACATACACAAAGTTATATAATATCCGTTCATACATATCTGATAAATAGTGTAAAGATTACTTGGAGAATTATTTACTTAAGTATGTCTTAGAGATATCACTCGGGCATTTAATAACGGTACAATATTGAACATGATTTAAATAAGCGAATGCTAGTTGACTTGGGAATAAAATTAATATTTTAATAACATTTAATTGTTTACACTCAATAAAATAATAACTATATTATACAAATTCAAGTAGAAATATGGTCTGTAATTGTTGATTTAACCAATTAGTTTCTGAAACCATCATTAGAGCTTTGAAGTTAACCTTCACAGACATTCAGAATTAAATTTTTGTATTCCTTTTTTTGTTTCCTGTCATAGTACAAACAATTATTTTTTCATTTTGTAACACATCTTGTAGTTATTAAACATTTAGATTCGGAAAAAGTACAGTTTTAATACAATTATTTATCTTTAAAAACTCATTTTTTTAAATAAATACAAAACGTAACTGAGAGTAACTTTGTTCCTATTAGTTAAGAGTAAATCAGAAAATAATTAGTTTATTTAAAAATATTAATCGTAACTGAAATACTATATATATATATATATATATATACATACATATATAGTAGTATTAATCGTGTGTTAATATATATATATATATATATATATATATTATTATTATTATTTATGTTAAGAATTACTTAATGTCTGATTACTACGTAAAATGCTACTAAATTACTTATCAAACAGCATGTATTAATAAGTCTCTCATAAAGAGGTTAAAGCTAAACTTCTAGTCGAAACTTTGAGAGCTTCTTTGGGCCTAACAGGTTGCAGGAACAAAATTAAATGTCTACCAATGACTTCATGGAAACATAGAAATATTTTAATATAATTTGGGAGATTTATATTTTAAGTTAAGAACTTTATTATCTATACCAGAGGTGGAAATTATTTTTTGTTAGGTTTTAAATGCTTAACCGTGTTAAGATCAACAATCTTTTTATGTGTCGCTATCTTTTTTACCATTACGAAAATAATAAATAATAAATTTGTTTATTTTTTTAAACGTAATATTATTTTACAGAACCTAATTGGGATAATTAGGTATTCCTGAGAATGTGGAATTAAAAATATTTCAAATTTAAAGATACTTCACTTAAAAAGAAACTAAACCCGGTTTGTTTACATTTGATTGTATACTATTACAACTCTCCCCAGGTCTCATAGAGGGATTTGGTGATTGGTTAAATTTGGAAATGATGTTTTAAATTTTTGTGTTAATTTTTTTTTCTCTTAGTTACATTCGGAAATGAAGTTTCCAAATGTCATGTCGTGACGTGTATTGTAGAATAATTAGAAATAGTAAAAGATGTCTTGTCTTACAGTTTCCCTGGATATTGCATCCAAACACTAATAATGTAACACATTTATCAGTTACGAGGAAAAAAACTTATAAGAATCTTTATAGTTAAGTTTTATTTACCCGTTTGTGCCTCTAAAATTTATGTTTTGGGTAGTCATACAACAAAAGTTTAGCGTTATTAGTAGTCGTGACGTCAGCAATATAAGGGACAGCTAAAACGTAAGCAGCAGTTTTAGTAAAATATTATTTTATATCCATGGAAACAAAATAACATTTATAATTTAATGTTTTAAAATACGTCTACAGTTTTATGTCGCTGCATTTTTCAAATTTCCTTCAACTCACAGCTAGTCGTGGAAGTAACACCAGGAACAAGATGATTGGCCAGAAGCAGGACAAGGACCAGGACTTACAAGGATAAGTTACTTTATTTCAATTTTAATCATAGTTTTTACTTGCTATTTCTCGTTATACAAAGCAGTTTACATCCTAGTTTTAGCGATTATTTACAGCACAAAACGCCACAATAGTTCATACGTAGCGCTAACAGAAGTACAAATTAAATATAGTTAATACACTGTATTTTTAAGTTTTGTGTAAAAGCTACTAATTCGTGTTTGGTGCTATGTATAATCCTCTTAGTACCCAAAGAGTACAGGGAGAATAAGGTTACAATATTTCTTATTGAATGGACACCAATAGATCAAGTCAAGTCAAGTCGCTGTGACTGTGGGGGGGGGTGGAACCCCCACATCTTTTAAGGCCTCTGCCGGTTAGGCTTTTGCCTTGTGTCTCGAGGGTCAAGTGGGGTGAAGTGTCGTGGTGCAGTCGAAGTTGTAGTCGATGTCATCAACAGAAGGCAAATCACCTCAGACTATTTAAAAATTATATGAAATTATATTTATTCTTCAACCTTTCACCGATTTTTGTAATTATTTATGGGTTTTTTAATAACATGGTAACTTGTTTACCAAATAACTATACAATTGCAGTTTAAGAGCACTGCACTGTAGACTACTTAAATTATATACAACAAAGCGAACAATTTAATCAAATCTACGAGGTGTTTTAGTTACAGATATACTAATTAACAATAAAATGTCATCGAATAGTGTCTGTTGATATTATATCCAAGCGATAATAATTTATCACATCAACCATACTCTAGGATAGTAAAAATAATCGTATTATTTTTGTATTTTGGATGTATGTGTATGAATAATCAGATAACAACAATCGATTTAATTTTATGTTACTAATCGTAACGTAAACAAGCAAATGAAGGTAAACACTAAAATAAAAATTCATAATTTAAACATACACAGCTGTCTATATATTTTCTAAATCCATGGAAACCTCAAAAGAAAAGGTATTTAAATGTTTTTTATTAGTTAAGAAGTTCTGTTTACAAAAGTCGATGATTTCTTACTATATTGTGTTGGGAAAGCATGATCAAGAACAATATGCGATGATAAAGCTTGACAAGGGCCAGGACTTTTCATAGTTCAGTTTTATGTTCAAAGTTGCTCAACACGCAGGACGTGGAAAATGTACACCAAGAGTTCGATTGCAAAGACCAGGATCAGCACAAGGACTTAGAGATGAGTTACTTTAATTATTTATAAATCAAATTTTATGCTCTCAGTATTCGTCTTACCAAAAGCAATTTATATCCTAGTTTTTGCGATTATTAATCACAGCAAAAAGGTTAAAAGTGTACCAGTGTAATAATAAAATGTTATAAATTGAAAGGTATTCTTTAGTTTTTAAGGAATTTTACAATACGTTTATTACTTGTTTCGTGAACAGTCAATTATATATGTATAACTTTTTTCAAAAAATAATAAGAACGTGAGATTTAGGATTTTTAATTCTTTCAGTACTCTAAGCGTACAAACAGAATCAGTTTACAATGTACTACAATTAAATTGCAATTTTTCTTTTAAGATCCATTCATACATATATTTAAAAAGTATAAAGATTACTAAGAGAATTATTTACTTTTAAATCTCTAAAGAGACTTTCAAGCATTTTATAGTAGGGTACATATTTAGAATATGTTTAAATTAGTGAATGCTAACTTAATTATGATTGAAATATAAAAATTTATCCCGTTAACTACTTTAAACTCAAGAATAAAATAAAAATATTCTCTAGATTTTTAGAGAGATGTAGTATATCATATTTAATTTATCCAATTATTTACTGAGATTACCACTAGAGCTCTCTTCCAATTTACAAGAGATTAAAAATTAGTAATTTAAGTAATACAGTTATAGAAACAACTTATTATACTCATTTTATACTTTAAAATTCATTTAAAGTATGTAAAATAACATAACTCTGTTTCATGCCAAAGTATAATTAATCGTTAACGAGAATGTTAGTAAACATATTTAAATAATTGTAAGTTGTGTTATTTCTACTATTTTTGTTTGTGATTACAATCGATACACCAAAGTACATTAACACCTCCTAATATTTGAAAATGCTCTTCGAGTACATAACAAATAAAAATTATTATTGAGTAAAGGTAAAATGTTACAATTTAAATTACTCATCGCTCTAATCTTCGGGAAATAATTTACGTAATTACTTGAGTCGGCGAGTAAACTGAGTGGGATAATTGGGTTGAAGTGATGAAACATTACTCAGTGTTATGTCAGACTGAGTGAGTAATGAAGCGGAGAGAGATGATGGGTTTTCTCGTGAAAAACATGCAGCAATTGTTAGTAATTTATTGCTTAGGAATATTTTAGCAACTTTTTTTATACACTAGATATCGAAATACAAAACCACCCAAAAGGTTTGTATGCATTAGACCACTGAAATATTAGCTTTATATAGTTAGCAATGTCTACTATTTATCATGAAAACAAACAAAATATTTTAAAAAGTCGGTCTGACCGTACAATATAATACATATGTTTCCTTTTAGGAACAAACTTAAAATTGGTTGAAAATAAAACTACCGAGAGTTACAAGCTAATAATACGCTCTTACAAATTTAATAAATATTTTGAGTTTAAATAATCTGATAATACACATTTAGTACGATGCTATTCGTGCATCACGTAAATCCTACATATACTCCTGGTTTCTTATTTTGAGCTGTACATTGACACTTAAGCTGCAATCCGAAAGAGTGAAAAATTAAATAATATTTTTCAGAAGACTCAACATTAGTTAAAGACTACAACTGTGTTGTACTGTATGACGTAGTAAACTATTGTTGTATACTTGATGTTTATTAAGTATTGTTCACTGATAAGCTGAATATGAATTGAAAGTTCTGTAATTTACTTGGGAAACTGTCAGTTAGGAAATCTCATTTTGTGGCTATGATTGTGATTTTCAAGATACATAAAATGACCGAAAACGTGGACTATTTGGAAGGATATGGTAGCTCTTCTTGCACCCTCCGAATTTCTTTATGTTAATTACTTAAAAAGGTAATTTGACGTACTCAGTATGAGTATAAATATATTTTTATTTTAAAGTATAATGCTTACAAATATGTTTTGCTGAACGAGCCGCAAAAATAAAAGTGACTTATAATTAAAACAAAACAAACTGTTTAAATATTTCTGGCTATATTATCCAGAATAAACTATGGTAATAAAATTATAGAAAGCTCTTATATATTCTAAATAAAGGTAGTGCAAATGGTAATGGTTTAAATAATTAATTTCAATTACAAGTGTTTTTGGCAACTTCCGTACCAATCGATTTTTGGGAAGATATGTTTTTTATATATTTTTTTTTATGTAATTTGCGTCCTCAGAATTAGTATATTAAACCATCCTAACCAACCTATATATGTTTATGTTACATTTTTGTATTAGCATATTCTAACATACTAGTTTTGAAGATATTATTAATAGAGAAAATTATAAACATTTCTTGATTGGTAGGAACATCGTAAAAGAATATTATATCTTTTTATACGTAGATACAAAGAATGTAGCTTTCTTAGATTTAAATACTATTAACTTAGGATTATTATTGCAACTATACTTAAATATCATAATTACAGCTTTGAATAATCTAAAAATATACAACAATGTTGGTATAATTTTACATGCGAATGATGAGTTTATCTTCAGTTCTCCTTCCTCATACGTGTAGCGTTTGAAATCTCACGCTGTTGCAGACTTGACTCCTGAAATCTGAAGTCATGTTCGTCTGAAGGGACCCAAAAATAAGTGGCGACGAAAAACAAAAAAGCTAAAAAGCCCCCTGCAAAGTTTCGACATCAAAGGCAACCAGATAAGTGCAATATAGGTTAGAAGAGGTATTCTCAACTTATAAAAATTAATTAGAAATACGTAAAATGTTATATCGAAAACCGTACTTAAAAGATAATATTCGATCATGTACAACATAATCAACTATTCTTTAAAATTTGATTTAAAATGGTTTGCAATGTTTTATTTTAAAATGAAACAACCTCATTTGGAGTTATTGTATAACTGTTGGTAACAAAGCGTATACTTTGTTTGTTTTCAGTTTAAATAAGTAATCTTTCCCCCTAAAGGCAATGCCCAGGGGGGATTTTTAAAAAGTAACCATTCCAAAATATCATTATTAAAATATTTCATAATAATTAAATTGTGACGTATATAGTTTTCTCTGTAGAATGTATGTGTATGGGTGATTAGATAAGTAGAGATTTATTTCTTATTAGTAGTATCCTTGACATAAAAAGGCAACAAAATATAAAATAATGATAAACGCATATGAAATATATCAAACAGCTTCCAAACAATCATTATTTAATATCCATAGAAAAAGAACTTCTGATATTTTAATATGTTTGAACATTAAATACTATTGCGAGTATGTTTTAGCATTTCCAAAGTCAGATAATCACTACATGTAGTACTATGTGATGGTCAGTAGTTGGACGAAGACCAGGACTTACAAGGCTGTTACTTCTATTACTGAGTATTCACAATTTCTCCTAATAATGACTCTTGATATCCAAAGCAGTTTACATTTAGTTTAGTAAGTATTAAACACAACACAAACCACTAGAACAGTTTATATGAAACGAAGACCTGATTCCAAAGCAAAAAAATGTTTATATCTGTTATTTCGTCGGATTTCCCTTTATCTTGCAAAGATTTTTACTGTTCACAAACATTTTTCATTATTTAAAAGCTACTAAACTTGTGTTTTGGGTTGTTTTAATCCTCTCTGTGCCCAAAGCGTGCAGGGAGAATCGGGTTCAATCCTATGGAAAATCATCAGCAGTTACAGCAGTAAAGTCGCTGTGACTGTGTGGGGGGGTGGATCCCCCAAATCTTTCAAGGCCTCTGCCGGTTAGACTTTTGACTTGTATCTCGAGGGTCAAAGCCCTAGTAGCTTTCGCTACCTGTCAGTGGGGTGAAGTGTTGTGGTGCAGTCGAAGTTTTAGTCGATGTCATCAGTCATCCATGGGAAGACGCAGTTTGGGGGACCTCCTGGGCGCGAAGCTCACGGATGCGATCCCACGGTGAGGACTCTGCAGCTTCCTCAAGACTCGATGTCAGGCCTTCTACGAAGCTCCTGATGGTAGGGACGTTGGACGAAGCCCTTACTACGGTGTTCCTCACGAATCAGGGCGACCCAGTGGCCCGCCGGAGACACACGCTCTGGACAGCGAGCAACTACCTCCTTGCGGTCTTGCAGGTGAGGTGGTACCATGCTGGGGCCGCATATGTGAGCACTGGTCGTATCAGAGTCATGTAGAGCAGGACCTTCGTCCTGGTCGGTAGCTTCGTGGAGTTGAGCAGGGGGCCGATGCTGCCGAAGCCCTTCCTCGCTTGGCCACAGATCCTCTTGACGTGGGGTGTGAAAGTCAGCTTGAAGTCCAGGTGTACCCCCAGGTACTTGACTGAAGTCTTCCACGGTATTTCGTCGCCGTTGAGTGACAGGTGACGGCCGTCCGCTTGTCTCCTTGTCCTTGTGAAGTTTATGGCTTCACATTTGTCAACGTTGACCTTGATCCTCCACTTGGTCAACCAGGGCTCCAGTAGGTGCAGCTGCCGCTGAATGTAGAACCCAGCCATCCTCAGGTTGGCAGAAATGGCCGTGACGAGCGCATCGTCCGCGTACAGGGAGAGCTGCACTCTCGGAGCCACCGGAAAGTCGTTTGTGTACCACAGGTACAGGATCGGGCTAAGGACTGATCCCTGTGGTACACCAGATGTCACTGGGCGGGTCGTGGAGGTGGATCGGGCAACGCTGACGGAGAAGGTCCGGAGGTGGAGATAGCTGCGGGGCAGCCGGAAAATCCTGCCAGGCAATGGAGACGATGACAGCTTGAAGAGTAGTCCTTCGTGCCACACCTTGTCGAACATCCACTTCTCGACTAAGTACGGACTACACAGATCCAAGTGTCCACAGATGAATCTTTGAGGAAAGAGGATTACCGCAAGCCCCTAAATAAAATTTGCAATATAGTAAAGTTCTACTTAAGGTGACTTAGGACTGCACCGTGAAACCATAATCTCACCAACTCTTCAGAATATACGTAGACAGGTGTATGTGTCTCGCAGATATTTTGGCATTTTCTCTTGGAAAATAAATTGAGAAATTCCTTTATCAATGATTTTCTTCACAAAGCGTATTGAATGTTAAGGTTACTACTACTAGTTGCGATATTAACAAAACCATTTTTTAAATATTAGTACATTCTACTGACTAATGTCATAAACAATAGGCAATAGTAGATATAATAATATGTTCATAATTAAAGCATATTTTTGAGTTAGTTTCGCATGCGAGTGAAAACCTAGCTAACAGTGACATTCCAGACAACAACCTTTCTTATCCTCATCAGAGTAATGTCATATCAGCTTTCCAAGTTACAAAACCGTTTATTAATTACTCTGCAAGGCTCTTTCCTCAGTTTCCAAGTAATGAAGGAGTAGCTAGTAATTTAACGATAAAGTTTTTAAAATACAATCCAAGCTCTACAGCCGTAAGTGATGTCTTAGCTACAAATGTTTAAAGCTGTAATTTTAATACATATACATTTGAATAAAAAGGAATGAAACAAAAGGACAAAAAAATAAATGTAGCTTTAGAAATTGATACATTTTTATATTCACAGGACTTTTTTTATAAATAAATGCAAGGTACTACGTAGTTATAAAACATTGTTTTTCCAAATTTTTAAATACGAAATCCAATACTAAGACGTTTTTGTTAAATAAAACTTGGTCAAGAGAACATTTTCTAAATTTTCAGATTAAAAGCTCTTATTTGGATAAAAGTGAGTTAATAAATGAGAAGGAACATGATAGAAGTGTCCAATCAACAACTAGTGCACTTCGTTGTTACGGGACTGTATAGTACTGATTAACTGATGGAAACCCTTATTGCATGTCAGACTAGAGCACGCTGAGAATCTTCAATGAAAAAGGTTAGAGTAAAACATACAAATAAGTACTAGTATTGTATGTACTACAATAAGTAACCTAGTACTAGTGTAGTTTTCAAAGAATAATTTACGAATTACAAGTTTCGAAGGTCACCCTTCAAAAAATAGATTATCTAGAATGTTTTACAATAACGGTAACAAATACATGGCTGAAAGTTTGCAAGTTTAGACTTCTCATAATGTTGGCTGACGGTCAGATTTAAATGTTTTTAATAAAACAAAATATTTCTGATTAACCTATTGCTTGATATTTTTTACTTCATTCTAGTTCTTTTATTACGAACCGGATCTAAGCTAGTTTTGGCTGATAATTAATTTCATTTTTGGAGGAAAGGTTTAATAAATTTTACTAAATTTAAGGCTGTTTGCTTATATTTTTAAACGCTCTCCCTACACTAGAAAAGAAATAAATAGAAAGAATTCATGTAGTTAGTTTCATAATTACTGAAGAACGTCACTTGCGTATAATAGAATATGGACACTTTTATTAAAACAATCCAGCTAATGTGTCTCAAACATCTAAGTACACATCTAAATTACTTGCATCCATGGAAACATCGGAAGAAAATTTCGGGGTTTTTCAATGTTCCGAATTGCTCAGTATCATATTCAAAAGTCATTCTAATCGCAGTACCTCGGAGAACCACCCAACAAGGAACACGATGTGAGGCTCAGAGAGGGGTCTAGGACCGACGTGTTCAGTGAGTTATTATTATTATTTATATTATAATTTTTTATACTATTTGTAGACATGTAAAGAAACTATTCCTTCTGCTCTTATGACACACAAAATACGTAGTTACATCGCAGTTTTATCGACACCTTATCACAGCATAAAACACTGGTCCAGTGCATTTTGTCCTACGAGTAAACTGACAAAATTCTCGGGTGGTTTCTTTTTTCATCAAAATGGGAAAAACTTCATATACACATATGTCGATAAACGCTTTGTTGGCGAGCCAAAGAGTTCACCCGATTTTCCAGGAAAGTACGGAAATAAAGCGAAACCGATGTTTTTTGTGCAAAGATAGTTTATAAGTTATTTGAAGTTATTGGATCTAGTTAAATCTATGGAACTGAAAAGCTGAATAAAATACATCCAAGACTAGTAATATCAGCCATTTCTGAGATATCCGACAAATTATTCAAAATTGGGTCTCGACACACATGCTTTGTTTCGATTTTAAGTATATTAACTTCAATAAATGGGTAATAAACGGGCAAAATTTTTATCAAAAACGTATATATAGTATAATTCTGAGTACTGACAGCTCGTATAACCGTCTACTAACCTGAGGTTTAGTAGAGTAAGCAAAATTATCACTCATTGTTTCCAGGAAGTAAAGAACACTTAATAGTTGTATTAATTGAAAACGTATTGAAATATTATAAAGGACCAATAATACGTCTTTTGCTCGATCTAGGGGTCATAATTTTATTATTCTTAGAATTTTTGGAAAGCATAACAGTTTTTTAAATCGCAAATTCACAATCAGTGCACTCATAAGCAGTTTATTATCCTTTTATTTTATGCTCACTCACAAAAGAAAGTTTTTTGATTGCAAGAACCTCATAAAGATTACTTTAGTCCAGATAATTGATTTACCACAGTATTCACAAAGATTCATACTTGTGTGAATAATTCTTCTATTATTAGTTCATAATTACTTCATAATTTCTTTCTTTCTATAGTTTCTTTTTTCTTTTTGCTTCCAAACAATCGATTCAATTGCTAGATTACATTAAGTGCCGCCGGCCTCAGATTTGTTATCTTCTTGATATTAGTTTAAACATTTTAACTCCGGTAATTTTTAACCTACCAGTGAGAGCTTTTTCACCAAAACCAAGGTAGTATGAAGAATCTTTTAAATATTTATGACTTTGGTAGTTCAGTTTGAATAATTAGCTAAAAATAACTTGATATTTATGTTTTTAAATCCTTTCGGTACTTAGGATTGCTTAATTTCTCGTTAACACTTTATCAACATAATGTTATGTTTATCCCCACGCATTTTATGCGTTTAGGGACATTTTATGCTTAAGAATTTCTTTTTACTATCTAAATGTATATACGTTTCATTACTTTAAATAATGTCTTTGAGTACTTTTAATACTAACCTACTGTAAAACATTATTAAAAGTTTGTTATATGTTGTGTTACTGCTTTTGATTGCTAAATATGTCCATTATTTAACATCCAGAGCGACAAAAAATAAAACTGAAAATGCAAATTTCCTAAATTATAATACATATTTATTTTCAGGAAAATTTTCAAAATGTAGCCTATGCAAATATAATACAAACTAAAAATAAAGTTATAGACATTCATAAAAAAATGGATCTCTAGCAGCAATTACTGATTAATTTGAAAATATTACTACACTATGAATTTTGTATGATGTACTATCCAAGAAAACCAGTGAAAATGTAACTAATAAAGCCTTACTTGTCTAAGAAAATTTTTGAATTTGTCACTATATAACTTACATATGTATAATTACATAAAAGGAATTTGGTCAAGTTTTGGTAATAAACGAGATGTACACATTCAAGACAAGTTAAAAAGGATTACAGAGAAAACATTCTATTTAAAAACTATGTATAACCATGGAAACAACAATAAATTATTTGAGGTATGTAATGTTTGTGAATAGTAATATTTATGCTTAAAAGTCTCTTAAATCCAGCACGTCAGAGAACCGCCACCAGATACATGATTCTATGACGAAGGGTAGGACAGCAACCAGATTGGGTGAGATACTTTTGTCATTTATTTATAATAGATTCAGGTCTTAAAGTATCATGTTACCCTAAACAGTATACGTCCTACTTTTAGTATTTCAGCAACAATTATTACAGCACAAAAAAACTGGAACTGTTCATAAGTAATTGATAATAACTTAATGAATAAATTGAATTTTAGTGTTTAACATTTTTCATCTAATAATTTTCTAATGCTATTAATATGGTGTAACTGTAAAACATTTATAATATACTGTACACTGGTAATATATGACATTTAAAATGTGGGGGATTTATAAATAAAAATCTGCTATATGGTCAACGTTCTGAAACCTTTCAAGCAAATCGAAATTCTGTCAGCGAAACATTTTCTTTGAAATAAAATTGACAGCTCTAATTTATACTGGTAGGCTTCTTTCCTGTCACTGAAGATGTTTGATTAAAAAAAAGGTTCCTTTTGCTCAATATCTAACAAATTATTCACACTTCAAGATTCTTTCATTCCAGGTTAGAGCATAAATCTGTGTTCGTTTATTGTAGTTGTTATTTTCACAATTCACCTTAAGTTAGATACAAATTATAGTTAATATTTTAATAGGAAAATATATCGTGTCAGAAACTTTTCACATAATCGATCATTTGGCTTATTTCCAGTAATATATATATATATATATATATATATATATATATATATATATATATATATATATATATATATATATATATATATATTATTATTATTATTATTATTATTTAAAAATATATAAATATCTTAATATTTTCCTACATCACTTAAAAGTATATTTTTGATTGTAATAAACAATAGTTTAATTTTTATTTCATGACAAGGTAGAGTGAGTCATTTTGATGGAAAAAAAGCGTCAGCAGAACATCTAAATTGAGTGAGTACTCTGCAGAATTAAACAATTTTAATTTTAATAGGTATCTTCGTTAATATTTTTAATTTTCAGTATTAATGAACTATATAGAAGCTATCAGTGAATTAAACAATGTTATTGGCTTATTTGGTATTCTTAGTAAGTAATTAAGGTATTTAGCTTTTAAACAAATATTTAGATGTACAATTCCGTGGGATTAAAAAATTATTATAAAGGAGAAGAAAAGGTGATATTTAGATTTCAAACCCGAAATTTGGTTTTTTCTTGCTTCTAAAGTTTGTGACCAGCTTCTCTTACTGTATTTTTCTGTTTGAGGAATCCGTATCCTTTGCAATACGTTTTATTCAAAATTAATTGCATTGCACATGTATCTAATGAAAGAGACTGCCCACATACAACTGTCTACAACAAGAACAGTTTTCTGTGTTGTTATTCTCAGAGAACATACCGCCATTGAACAAGTGATATTCCAACATGGCTTACAAGCAAGGTAAGATTATACTTCATCACGTGTCACGTAACAGGCTTCGCTAAAATTGCATGTAAAATTTAAAGCCTATTTCAATGTTGAGATATCTTACAGAAATTTTTACATCCCCAGCTGACAAAAGATAAATTTTTTGTGTCTGGGTTAACAAATAGGTAGGCCTATCCATAACGCAATGCCGAATGCCATGTAGGACATGCACTTTCATAGAACTTGCTCTATTCTATGAAGAAACAATTAATAAATTATTTCTTTCATAATTCTACATGTGTTACTTTTCAAATTAGTTGTAAAAAAACATATAACATTTTTTAGTTGAGTTAGGATTTACAGCAAAAAATGTTCCCCTGTACTGTATCTCAACTATAGTATTTTAACACATAAATAACAACTTATAAATAGCAGCTTGAATCTTAAACATTTTATTTAAACTATATGCAACTTTAATTATAAATTATATACCCTTATGGAATAAATATTTTAAGTGTTTCTAAGTCAAGCGTTTCCTATTGTTTTATATCTGATTACATAAGTAATCTTTTCCCCTCTTACAGTATGCCCTCAAGAGATGTTTACCAAGGACTAATGGACAGTTTCTCTTGTTACTCTTTGTTGTATTCATATGTTTATCTTCTGAAAATTTAAAATGTATGTATGTACAACAAGATAGATAGAATTTGGAATAACTGTAGTCGTGATGCAAAATAAACAAAGACAAATATTATAAAACCACAATGTTAAACAACACTGTATACTTTAAATGATTTAATATCTAAGGAAACAGAAAAGGATGCAAGTGCTTACATGTTTATATTTAAGTTGAAAGTTTCATGTTTTAGCATTTTCAAAATATTTTCAACTAGCAGCACATCAGTGAAGCACCACCAGGAAAACGATGTAATGGCCCGAAGCAGGACCAGGGAGAGGATCAGGAAACGCATGGATGAGTTACTGTTATCATTTAGATATTGTTGTTTCCTCTATCTCTTGATACACAAAGCAGTTTAAATCCTAGTTTTATAGTCTAATAATCTGAACAAAAACACTAGAATAATTAGTCTTTTTTGTAATAATTTCGGTAATTTATAAACTATTTTTTTTCCTTTCTTATAAGGAGTGTGCTTATGAGATGGACTTTCTAAACTATGTCTTAGAACAATATTTTTGGCATGTTCGAATGGGCTAATTATTAAAATTAGTTGAATTAGGTTTATGTTAGCTGACAATAATTCAAATGCCTTAATAAATTATGTTTGATTAATTAAAGTAAATTCGTTTAAAAACATATTTTGTTGAGTTAAAAAAATGAGTATGGTCTATTGTTAAATTATTTAGATAGTTTCTTAAATTAACACCAGATCTCTTTTGTACATTAAATCAAATAAAGGATGGGGATTCGAAGATATATAGTAATAGAAACGCATTGTTATATCCCGTATCGCTATTTAATTCTAATTTAAGTAATAAAAAGTAATATAATCTTTTTTCATAATAAAATAAAATGAGTCAATATGGAGAATAATACGTCAAGCTGAACGTTAAATCGAGAGGGAAAATTGTTGGAGTAAACTACTTTCATAACGTTGTTAGCAAGTCATTTCAATTGAATAGGATTGTTATTAAATCATAAAACTAACCAAAGGAATTTGTTTTATGTATTACATATTTTGAGTTAATGACAAGTAACCTCCCATTAGTTTTAGGTTAACCATTAAAGTTTTCTTTATTAAATATCTGATATAGAATATCCAACAATGGGGTAAACAAGTATAAATAAAATCCGTTACCTTCTTGAAAGTTGCAGGTTGTTAAAACGATAATTTAAATGATCCTTGACATATTTAATACTATTATCTTTTAAACCTTCCTCTTACGACAGTGACAACTCTCACAACCATCCAAATATAAGGATAGTTCACACCATGTTTCAGAACAGCCACAAAATTAGCTTGTTTGTACTAAACTGCAACATTTTGTTTTTCCAAGAGCTAGTGTTTCATTTCTCTGAAAACAGTTTGTTTCGACACCTGCAGTAGTGTATTCTCTTCCTTTTTAAGACTACCAATTATCAGGCTACCAATAAGTACATGGATTACTTTTATTATACTGAGTAAAATTTGTCAGAGTTGATATTGTCCTAAAATACTAGTTAATGGTTAAAACTACTCTTTTTGGGCTACGATAAGTATAGCTTTACTTATAATCTCGTTAAATTTTATTTTGGACAACCTGCTAAAGTCATTGAGAATAAGTGGTCTCTTCGTACAAGGCTATGCAAAATCACGGGATTTCCGTCATGAATATGAACATCTCCATAGAATCAGCATATTTAAAGATGATCCGCTTTGTAGATTATTAAGGGAACAGAAGGAAAAACTATCTGCTTCTATTTCACTACCTTGTGGAGTGGTTTATCATTTACATTGTGGTCAAATGTTTTGAACATTCTAAGGAGGCTCTACCTGAAAGCCTCGACATGATTTTGAGACTAACGAAGTTAAAATCTGGTTGCCTTTTTATTCTCAATGCTTCAAAGCATAAAATAATCGACCGCCCTTTTATTTTACATACTAAGAAGAAAAAAAGAGACCTTATTATATGGATGCTTCATTACTATAAAATATTTTTACTTCGTTCCCGCTTTTCCTCACAATTATACATCCTAGATGAAAAGTGCCCTCGTTCTACGTAAGCTCCAGAAAAATTAAAAATTCCCTGCTCTACAAATGATCCACAAGTTATGGGAACATCTACCACTCAACCTCAAAAATAACTGTACCTGACTTTATCAAAGCGTATATTTTGTTTTCACTCTGAATACATAAGTAATCTTTCGCCTAAAAGGTAATGTTCAGAGGGATATTGACAAAGTAACCATTCAAAAATACCATGATGAAATTAAATCATAGTAAATAACTTATGACATATATGGTTTCTATATATGATGTATGTGTATGGGAGATTAGACAAGTAGAAAATAATAATTTCTTTTTAGTATTATCCTTGACATAAAAAGACGCCAAAAGATAAAAGAATGAGACACCCATATGAAATATAATTAACAGTTTCCACTGACACACATTATTTTATATTTATAGAAACAACAAAGGTCTGATATTTTAATGCTTTTGATCAATAAATAGTATTACGAGTAAGTGTCAGCATTTTCATAGTCGTACAACTAGCAGCACGTTAGAAAATCACCACATGCAGTACAATGTGATGGTCAGTAGCTGGACGAAGACCAGGACTTACAAGGATGAGTTACTTCTATTGTTGAGTAAAATTACAATTTCTCCCAATAATGACTCTTGATACCCAACACAATTTACGTTTTAGTTTTATTGACTATTAAATATAATACAAAACACATGAACAGTTTATAAAAAACGAAGACCGGATTCCAAAGCATATAGAAGTTTCAAATATAATGTAATATTTCGTTAAAATACTTTTATTTTTCAAAGACTTTCACGGATTTTATTTATAGAAAGCTACTAAACTTATGTTTGGGCTGTTTTAATCCTCTCTGTACTCTAAGCGTGCAGGGAGAATCGGGTTCAATCATTTTCCAAATTCTGAGCGTCACACCAGATTTGAACTGCTTTCCATAGTTGATGACCAATATTTAATATTTTATGAGAATAATGGTCGAAAATACGTCTTCGTGCAACTTTTTCGACTTTTTTTGTTAGGCTAAATATTAAGTATAGTTTAAATTAATGTACATTACCTGTCTCACAATACACAACTTCACCACGTTTAATGTTTAAAACTCAATAATTTTAAATACAGTTTCAAATCATTTTAAAGAAGGTTATAGTCTAAAATTCCTAACTCATTTCGTTAGTTACGTAAACATTCACCAGAGCACGCATCCACAGTACAAGAGATAAGACATTGCAAATTAAAATGATGCAGTGATAAAAATTCGTAATTAGATATTATTTCCATCTTCTAATGGTATTCTTTCTTCTCTAATAATAAGTGAACTTTTGTGTCGTGGTAAAACTAAAATGGAGTGGTTAGAAATTAATCAAAATATTAGACCTCTAGCCAGTGTAACGAATGGTGGCATGTCAAGAGAAAATGACTTATGATTATTGGGTTATAAACAAATTTATAATTGATAACGTATAAATATTGTGTATGTATCATGACAATTGAGTAGATCGGTATCTGCGAAAGTTAACCAAATCCTCTGTCTCCATGTTTCTAGAAATTTCCATCTTTATCACCATCTTTTCTCTGTTATATCCTAAACACTGTACGATCTCACGCTGAGAGTTATTTACCTTTTGAATCACATAATCTTCGTGCACTCTGAACCTTTGTGACTATCTTAGCCTCTGAAAGCTTTCCTTAACTAGAATTCCTAACTTCTGGGACAAACTTATCTTTGGAGCTCTAGTAGCATTACCACAAACATCTAATATTACACTTGGTCAATAGGATATACAAGCCTCTGGAACCATCTTATTTAAGAAGGACTCAACAATTTTAAAAGGACCAGCTTATGGGTAAAGCTATTTTAAAACTCGTAGACTGAGAAAGCTCCCACCTATGAAAGCCACGATCTGAGGAAATGTAAGACTGATCTAAAGTTGCCCCGTTATATATGCTCCATTATTTGACCTGTATATCTATATACCATATTATCTAAAGATATGACCTCTATTACCTCTTAACCTCTAGAATCCCCTGGCATATCAAAGCTCTAAACCATTTTCAGATATCACACCTTGACTGTTATTAGACATGAAGAAATCTCTTCACTTAATAAAACAGGAGAAACATACCCAACAGTTAATAGTTATTAAAATTATAGATTTCCATGGAAACGACAGGGAAAACATTACGAGATATTTAAATTTTGTTGGATAGTACAGTTTTGTTCTTCAAAATTAGTTCAACTTGCAATTAGCCAGAGAACTACCTCCAGGAACAGGATGAGATGGCGAGAAGCACGAGCAGGACCAGGACCTACATGGATAAGTTTCTTTTATTATTAAGAAATAATACTTTCTGATCTTACTATCTGTTGATACCTAAAGCATTATACATCCTAGTGGTTGGTGCTGTGATTAATAGAATCGATATTAACCACAGCACCGACAACTCAATTAAAAATTAAACGGATTTTTTAATGTTGAATTTGGACTCCATACTTGTTTTGTAAAGATTATTGTATTTTAAAACTAAATGTATTTGTCTAATCAGATAGTTGTTGATAAACTTGTGTTTTGGGCTGTGTCCTTCCGAAAAAGGTGATTACGGTGGGAGTAATAAGCCTGGTTTTAAAATAGTTATAAAAAACAGTTTTATAAAAATAAATTCTTGTTACTTATGTCTAACAGCCATATCTTTGACATTTTCATAATCTAAATATAGACAATTAAATTAAGTTGTTCAGATTCGACATAAAAACCGTTATATGACTCTTTAGCAGAGGAGCTTAGTTTACCAGCCTTACTACTTACAATATCGATAAAGTCAATATTGAAATTTATACCATAAATCTTTTTATTGCACAATAATTGAAGAGGTAGAGTTTTATACATTCAATGACTCACTGGATTCCATTGTTGCTTTGACTAAATTTTATTTTCCCTTTCTTGTATTTAAAATTTGCTATCGTAAGAAATAATTAAATAGCTGTAATTTCACATCTAAATGACCCTAACTGAAGAAATATTTACCAGACATAGCCTGCCATCCTGATAGCTAAGTGATTACTGTCTCAACCGTAGGGCCCGAGTTCAAATACTGGTACGGGAACGCTGTTTTCGTACGCTACATGTTGTCTAGCCTTCAGTAGATTCAAACTTTAGTAATTCAGATATAATAGCAATATAAATAGATTCAATAATTTACCGTAAAAATTCATTTTTTGAAATTTAATTCAAACATTTCCTAGTTCATATATCTGTATGATTCATGCCAACCATTGAGGTTTCTAAATATCTGACATTTAAAAATTCACTAATATCGTAAACTAGTTATGTAAGACGCACTGGTTTAAAAAAATTAGAGCTAATAAAACATTTCAGTAATATACAGGATCCCAGACATAATTAACACATCATTATTATAAAGAAACTGTAATAACT
The DNA here is from genome assembly GCF_021130785.1 of Homalodisca vitripennis. Classification (NCBI taxonomy): domain Eukaryota; kingdom Metazoa; phylum Arthropoda; class Insecta; order Hemiptera; family Cicadellidae; genus Homalodisca; species Homalodisca vitripennis. The sequence goes on from NW_025776276.1 coordinate 141,615, forward strand.
CTATTGATCATAATTTTAGTATATGTTTATCTTTCGGAATGAAATTCTATGTTTAACAGTCTGAAGGTTTGACAAGTTCTCATTATAATATAATATTACAAGATAAACTTGTAGAGACTAAGTTTAGCAAATTTATATTTTTCTAACTAGTGCTTAAAACCAAAATTCTCTACCTTTTATATGGTCCTGATAGCTTTACATATTATATGATATGTTTGCAAATATTTACATGAATAATTGCGGATTTTACCGTAAAAAAGTCAGCTTTAAAGTTTTTATTCCCAAATCCAGCATTTATAATGTTTAATATTTTCACTACTTCTACTCCCTTAAGAACCTTTTCATAGCATTGGTATAGAAATTTCAGTCAGATATTAATGTGATTATTCATAAATACAATTTCTCAGAATGTGGGGATGGGTTTAAATTTTTTTTTTTGGAGAAGCAGAAAAATGCAATTGCGCATGGAGCCAGCCTGTAGTGTGGGACTCCCCTAAAAACGGGTTTACTCACTAAAAAACCTCTTCTACTCTTTAGGATTTTAACCTATGACTACGAACTGTTTTAGTGATTATTTCATTGAAATAACTTGTTAGGGTAATTTGTAAATTATAAGAAACTATTGTAATACCCTTTGACTTACACACAACAAAGTTTTAACCTCAGAACCTCATTTTAAGTTTTGGACAAGTATATAATATAATTTATATGCAAGGCCTGAACCTAAACGTTCTTTTCCCCTAAACATTTGATTTGTATTTAACTAGAAAATGTGTACCGAATTACTATAAAGACAAAATTAATTATGACAATTGAATAAAACTATCTTAAGCATTTTACAGCCATAATAAATGTTTTATATTCAAGATCAATTTAAATATTACATTTTTGTATACAGTTCTGATTGATATAAATTTTTTAATGATCTGCACTTTATACTAACCTTATTGAAATAACGTTTTCCTTAAAACTCTCATGTGCAGTTAATATCACTAATGAATATAATATACACGAGAATTTTCACGATAAACACTTTTGGAATATCCTGAATCAAGTTAATTATAAGTGATGAATACGTGGAAAATACATTGCAAAATTGTAAAAAGCGTAATCAAATTTAAATGACCTTAATAAAATATGTTATAGTGAATATTCCTAAAAAGTACGAAGGTATTATAGCTGCAGACAGACCAATTAACAATATAGTACAAATTTCGTATTTAAGTGTGTCTCTGGGCTTTGTATTTGGAAAATAATATATTACCGCATTCACCATAACCTCAGAGAGAAATTACGTATACAATTATATTTTAATCATATGTTTGTGTTTTATGTATATGTATAAGGAATCATATAACCAGAACTCAGTTTAATGTAAGTACTAGTGTTGACGTAAAGAAGCAATGTAGTTAACTTACAATTTAGTAGATAAATAAGTAAAACATACATATAAAAAACTATTTAAAATCCATAGAAACCCTAAAGGTAATGTAATAAAAGTTCTTGTACAATTCTAAAACTCTGTTCATAATTCATTTAACACTCAGCACTTAAAAGAAAAATCAGCTAAATAAGATGCGATGGCCAAAACCAGGTCCAGAACTTACATGGACAATTTAGTTTTATTATTGTTAGATCTAATGTTCTCCTTACAGAATCTCTCGTAACCAAAGCAGTTTACATCCTAGTTTTAGCGACTATTAATCACAGCACAAAAAAATGAAACAGTACAAATCTAATGATAATGAGTAAATATAATTTTACATTTTTATACATTTTAATTTCGTGGTTTTCTTGTTTCGTAAAGATTGTACCTAACCAATGCATTACGTTAATACTTTTTATGGTAATACTTGTGTTTTGGGCTGTTAATTCTGTCTGTACAAAAGTGTAAAAAAAAGAATCGAATCAGAATTTTATGAAGAAAATCTCACTTTTTCCCGCCACAGTTTGTATTGTTCATACATATTTGGTAAAATGATTTATAGTTTAATATGAGTAATATTTCCTAAACTATATCAAAAATAATATTTATAGAAAATTTGTGGAAGCATGTTGAAAAGCAAGTTTTAAACTGATTATACTAGCTGTCTAAGAATATTATTCCAAACTAAATTATTTTGATTTATTAATTTTTTTAAATTGTGTTGATAAGTTTCAAGATTAATATGGTCTATAATATTCTAGTTCTTTACTTAGTTAATGCATTTAATGCTAGAATTCGCTCTAAGAGTACAAGAAATATAAAATTGATATTAGTAGTTAAAATTATATAAATATCTTAATATTTTCCCACATCTCTTAAAAGTATACTTTCAAATGTAATAAACAATAGTTTAATTTTTGTTAGATTTTGTCATGACATGGTATATTTGAGTCATTTTAATAAAAAAAGTGTCAGCAGAACATCTAAAATGAGTGAGTACCCTGCAGAATTAAACCATTTTAATTTTAGTAGGTATCTTCGTTAAAAATGTGAATTGGTAGCCTTAATAAAATATATATATATATATATATATATGTCATCAGTGAATTAAAAACTGTATGGTCTTATTAGGTATTCTAAAGGTGATATCTGGATTTAAAACCCGAAATTTGGTTTTTTTTAATTTTTCTAAAGTTTCTGACCTGCTTCTATTACTGTATTCTTTTATTTGAGGAATACGTATCCCTAGCAATACGTTTTACTCAATATATAAATGCATTGCACATGTATCTAATGAAAGAGACTGCCCACATAAAACTGTCTACTACAAGAACAGTTTTCAGTTTTGATATTCTCAGAGAACATCCCGCCATTGAACAAATGATATTCCAAAATGGCTTACAAACAAGGTAAGATTAACCACACCACGTGTCACGTAACAGGCTTCGCTAGAATTGATTGCAAAATTTAAAGCCTGTTGAAGATTTCAATGTTGGGATATTTACAGAAATTTTTACATCCCCGGCAGACAAAAGATAAATTTTTTGTGTCTGGGTAATAGGTATCCATAATGCAATGTAGAATGCCATGTAGGACATGCACTGTCATTAAATTTGCTCTTCTCTATGAGAGCAATTGTTTCTTTCATAATTCTATATGTGATATTTTTAAAGATTACTTGTAAAAAGATATAAAACATTTTTTGGTTGAGTTAGGATTTACAGAAAAAACTTTCCCCTGTACTGTATCTCAACTATAGTATTTTAATGCATAAATTAAAACTTAGAAATAGCATCTTGAACCTTAAACATTCTATCTAAATTATATGCTAATTTAATTATAACTTATATACCGTTATGGAATAAATATTTTAATTGTTTCTAAATCAAGCGTTTCCTGTTGTTTGATAACTGATTACATTAAGAAATCTTTTCCCCTCTTAGAGTATGATCTTAAAAGATGTTTACCTAGGACTAATGGATAGTTTCCTTATTGCCTTTATGTTTTAATTAATAATTTAACTTTACTCTTTGTTGTATTCATATGTTTATCCCCTAAAAATGTAAAATGTATGTATATATGTATGTACAACAAGATAGATAGAGTTTGGATTAACTGCAGTCGCGATGGAAACTAGATGAAGACAAATATTATAAAACCGCATTAAAAATCAACACTGTATACTTTAAACCATTTAATATCCAAGGAAACAGAAAGGATACAAGTGTTTACATGTTTATATTTAAGTTAAATATTTCATGTTGTAACATTTTCAAAATGTTTTCAACTAACAGCAAAACAGTGAAGCACCACCAGGAACACGATGTAATTGCCAGAAGCGGGACCAGGGAGGGGATCAGGAAACGCATGAATGAGTTACTTTTATCATTTAGATATTGTTGTTTCCTCTATCTCTTGATATGCAAAGCAGTTTACATCCTATTTTTAGAGTTTAATAATCTGAACAAATACACTACATTTTTGGCATGTTCAAATAGGCTAAATATTAAAATGATTTGAATTAGGTGTATGTTAGCTGACAATAATTAAAATGCCTTAATAAATTATGTCTAATTATTTAAAATTAATAAATTTAAAAACATATATTGTTGAGTTTAAAAAATAAATATGGTCTACAATTATTAAAATTATTCAATTAGTTTCATAAATTAACACCAGATCTCTTTTGTACATTACAATAAATAAGAGATAGGGATTCGAAGATATATAGTACTACAAACTCCTTGTTATATCCCGTATCACTAATGTATTCTAATTTAATTAAAAACAAGCAATAATATAATGTTTTCATAATAAAATAAAATGTGTCAATAAGGAGAATAATACGTCAAGCTAAACGTTAAATCAAGAGGGAACATTGATGGAATAAACTACTTTCATAACGTTGTTAGCAAGTCATTTAAATTGAATAAGATTATTATTAAATCATACTACAAACCAAAGGAATTTTCATTTATTTAACATTCTAAGTTAGCGTTAAATAACCTTCCTTTAGTTTAAGAATAACCATTAATGTTTTCTTTGTCAAATATACAGGGTGAGTCAGAAATATGGTAACATATTTTAAGAGGTGATTGTAGAGCTAAAAATAAGAAAGAAATGTTATATAAAGGTAGGTCCGGAAACGCTCCATTACTGAGTAATGGCTGGCGAACGATTTTGCTTTGTTTTCAGTTCACCTGGTGAAATTAAGTGATTCTGAAATGGTTTGTTCTTACTTTGTAACTCAAATAAGGTGGATTTATAAGGAACATCCGATCCATTGAGGAACTCCGATTAAACATTTCTAATGGAATAGAAAACGTTAAGCAGACACCTGGAGTTTTTGAACCGGTCCGAAACTCTTAGATTACGATCACTTTTTTTTCAGCCTTAGTTTTGTACTTGTCTGTAAAATGGAGTTCTCCGTATATAAATAAATAAAATGATATACGTTTGAAATTTTGGACATTACGCGTTGTAAGATTTAAAATTTAATTTACAAGAAAACTGGAACCGTAATTAATTTACAAAAAGATGGTTTCAAATGTTCCTACCAAATGTAATTACATTCAAAATATTTAATTAGTTATACTTTGTGGTTTAACACTCAAATACCTATCTGATTTTTTTAACATTCTTTGGAGAAAAGTATATGTCTGATAATTCATCTTCTCGATTTCTGATCTAAAATATATCGTGGACAATACCCTTTTCTAACGTAGGCCTAGTTATATGCAAAACTGTTAAGTTATTAACGTTTGATTATAAATTAAAAGCCCAAATAAGTATTTACCAAAATTGAATATTTTGTCCAGCACAGACAAAGATTTGTTTATGCTTTAAACAAACTTTAGTTTGGTAGGTGTACCTAAATTTTAACACCTGGGTTTTTAATTTATAACTACAACTAATGAATAGTTAATGATTCCATCATGCCACAGTTTTAGACAGTAAATATATTGTGTTGCGGGTTGGGCTCATAGATGTAGCAATAAATGCTAGTATATTTATAATTCCACTATATATTCTGTTCTATTATCCATATAGTGTATGTGCAGGCATCTCGCGTCTGCATGATAAAAGGTCTTGTTCTTTTATTTCTTATATAAATATTAGAAATAAAGAAACATCCCATAGTATGTCCATTTAATCATACATTTATTTTATAAATTGCAATAAACTTCTTTAGTAATTATATTAGTTACCAGACAATGCCACAACATGTTGGCTAAAACATTAACAAAATTGTTTTGAATAATAAGTTTTAGATAGTATACTCATTTGTGAGCTTCCGTTATTTTAAGGCTTCGTAAGGAATTTATTACTAGCGTGTGATGATACGAGTAAATAGGATTCTGTCACAATGCGCCTTTGTTACCTGACAAGCTTACTTACTAATTATGTAATAACCTATCCGGTGTCTCAGATGTACTTTGAGGTATTATATTTATTTGTAAGCCACTAATTTGATTAATTTATAAGAAAGTTATATCTAAAGGATTATCAAAAGTGTGAATTTATTACCTATTGAGACACTTGCCTATTAAATGCTCTATGGGAATTGTCCAAAAGCTAAACATAAGTATTTTATAAGATAGAAGAATATATAAATTTGTTTAATATGTCATTGCTACCATCTATATAAATAATATATTGCATTTGTCTTTTTTTAATCTTACTAAGACTTGTGATATTTATATATTGAAATACAAAATACTTGAATCCACTGCGTCCTGCCACACGGTAAGCAGCGAAATACTATATTGTTAAATTTAAAATTCAATTAATATTTTATTTATTAAATAATATACAAATTTCGTACCAATTTGTAAGGAATACTTATACAAATACAAAATACACAAACGCATAAGTTTTCTTTGTATCTAAGTAATGGCCTTATCAAGTTTAGTTAAAATCTGTCCAATAGGGTTAGCGTGATTATTACATATCCAAAAATCTTCAGAAGACTTTGCATTTGTAATATAAACTATTGTAGAATAATTAGCAATAGTATAACATATCATGTCGTGCAGTTTCCCTAGATATTGCATCGAAACACTAATAATGTAGCACATACATCAGCAACGGGGAACAAATCTTATTAAAATCTTTAGAGAAAAATTTTAATCACCATTTTGTGCCTCTAAAATGTATGTGTTGGGGTAATCAGACAACAAGCGGTTAGCGTTATTAATAGTGACGTCAGCAATATAAGGGGCCGGCGAAACGTAAGCAGCAGTTTTAGTAGAATATTATTTTATATCCATGGAAACAAAATGACAGTTATAATTTAGTGTTTTAAATACTTCTAAAGTTTTATATCGCTGCATTTTTCAAACTTTGATCAATTCACAGTACGTCACGGAATTAGCACCAGGAACACGTTGTGATGGCCAGAAGCAGGACTAGGACCAGCACTTACATGGATGTGTTACTTTAATGAAATATAAATCGTAGATTTACTCACTTTGTTTCTCGGTCCCCAAAGCAGTTTATATCCAAGCTAAATGATATTATGTACAGTAAAAAACAATAGAATAGTTCAAATGTAGTGCTAACAAGTAATAATGAAATATTATTAATACACTCCATTGTTATATTTTGTGTAAAGCTACTAATTTGTATTTGGTGCTATATACGAGTATTATCCTCTTTGTACCCAAGAGTACAGAGAGAATCAGTTTACAATATTTAACACAGATCGGACAGTACGAAACTATTTAAGTTTTCACTTAGATTTATCAAAAATGTATATAACTGTTCACGAGGAACATTTTCTTTACTTTTTTTACAGCAATCTTTCCAGCATTCCTAGGAAGCTAGATAATCTTAATGAGTTGAAATTAGTCAATGCTTTTTATTTAGAAGTATAAAGACAGTAACTAATTTTTGTTTAACTTGTATAATTCAATAATTAAAAACTCAGTGCCAACGAATTGTGACATAAATATGTTCTAGAAGTTTAACTCATTCTATTAGTTATTGAAATTCACGCCAGAGCCTTTTACAGTGCAAGAGATACTAACAAACCAACTAAAATTATGCAGTAATAGGAGTACCTAGTTAGAGTCTCATGCTAGATTTACATAATAAAAATAATAATAATAATGTAATTTCTGTTTCATGACGATATAGAATAATTAGTTTTGGACAATAATGTGTCAGCTAAACTTCAAAATCAACAGTGCTCCCTGGCACACATTTTCGAAATAAATGTGAGTTTTCCAACTATATCAGTACATATTTGAATCTAGAATTCAAAAGGCAGAGCTCCGAGTGGCACACACAATCCTCTCCCAAACCTAAAACGTGCACTTAAACAAGTCTCGTATCTAAACAATTCTGATTGTCTTCTTTGACGTTCGAGGAATCGTCCATTTTGTGTTTGTACCGCAAGAAAAAACTGTCAACGCAGTGTTTTATCTGGAGGCGCTCGAGACTGAAACGCCAGATTGCCCATATCAGGCCTGATATTAAAGTCATCTTTAAGCTCCTTCACGACAATGAACCCAGCCACACGGCCTTCGTCGTAACCAACTACTCCACCCAGAACAAACCTCTCCGTGGTGCACCAGCCTCCTTACAGCCTTTATATAGCTCCGTGTTATTTTATTTCCACCGAATGAAAAATAGAGGTGAAGGGATAGCAATGGAAGACGGTGGGGAACATCCAAGCTGAAGTTACAAGGCTCCTGAGAGGAATTCCAGAAGAGGAGTTCCAGGTTGCTTTCCAAGCGTTGCAGAATTTTCTACGCAGGTGTATTGATGCAGAAGGAAAATATGTTGAAATATTTTGTTCATTTATACCAATCGCAGGAATAAATCAGTTTTGTTTTTTAGAAAATGCTCATTATTTTCATAATGCACCCTGTATCCTAATGTCTCATCATGTGTACAACTGAGTGCACTACGATGTTGACAAACACGATCCAAAAGCACAATGAAGTTACCTAGTCTTCCATAACACAGATATGGTGGGAAGGGCTGATTCAAGGTGTATGTTGCCAGTTCAACTTCCTCTTAATGCAGCGTATACAATCTGATTCTCTTGCAGACTTATTACATCTCGATTTATGTTCGTCTTTTAACCTAAACGTTCTTTCTCCCTAAACATTTCATTTATACTTAACTAGAAAATGTGTACCGAATTACTATAAAGACAAAATTAATTATGACAATTGAATAAAACTATCTTAAGCATTTTACAGCCATATTAAATGTTTTATATTCAAGAACAATTTAAATATTACATTTTCGTGTACAGTTCTGATTGATATAAATTTTTAATTATCTACACTTTATACTTTATTGAAATAACGTTTTCCTTAAGCCTCTTATGTGCAGTTGTATCACTAATGAATATAATATACACGAGATCTTTCAAGATGGACACATTTGTTCATAATTCATTTAACACTCAGCACTTAAGAGAAAAATCAGCAAAATAAGATGCGATGGCCAAAACCAGGTCCAGAACTTACATGGATGAGTTCGTTTTATGATTCTTAGGTCTAATGTTCTCCTTACAGTATGTCTCGTACCCAAAGCAGTTTATATCCTAGTTTTAGTGGCTATTAATCACAGAAAAAACACGGAAACAGTAGCCTACATTTCTATGATAATGAGTAAATATAATTTTATATTTTAATACATTTTAATTTCGTAGTTTTCTCGTTTCGAAAAGATTATACTTAACCAATGCATTATGTTTATACTTTTTACGGTAATACTTGTGTTTTGGGCTGTTAATTCTGTGTGTATCAAAGTGTGCAAAAAGAATCGAATCAGAATTTTATGAAAAAAATCTCCCACTTTCCCGCCCCACTTTATAGTGTGCATACATATTTGCTAAAAAGCTTTATAGTTTTATTTAAAAATATATAAATATCTTAATATTTGCCCACGTCACTTAAAAGTATATTTTTGATTGTAATAAACAATTGTTTAATTTTTATTTCATCACAAGGTTGAGTGAGTCATTTTGATGGAAAAAAGCGTCAGCAGAACATCTAAAATGAGTGAGTACTCTGCAGAATTAAACAATTTTAAATTTAGTAGGTATCTTCGTTAATAATGTAAATTGTCAGTATTAATGAACTATGTAGAAGCCACCAGTGAATTAAAAATTGTATTGGCTTATTTGGTATTATAAGTAAGTAATTAAGGGTTTAGCTTTTAAGCAAATATTTAGATGTACAATTCCGTGGGATTAAAAAAATTATTATAAGGGAGAAGAAAAGGTGATATTTATATTTCAAACCCGAAATTTGGTTTTTTCTTGCTTCTAAAGTTTGTGACCTGCTTCTATTAATGTATTCTTCTGTTTGAGGAATCCGTATCCTTTGCAATACGTTTTATTCAAAATTAATTGCATTGAACGTGTATCTAATAAAAAAGAGACTGCCCACATAAAACTGTCTACAACAAGAACAGTTTTCTGTGTTGATATTCTCAGAGAACATACCGCCTTTAAACCATTGATATTCCAACATGGCTTACAAACAAGGTAGGATTATACTACATCACGTGTCACGTAACAGGCTTCGCTAAAATTGCATGCAAAATTTAAAGCCTATTTCAATGTTGAGATGTTTTGCAGAAATTTTTACATCCCCAGCTGACAAAAAATACATTTTTTGTGTCTGGGTTAAGTAATAGGTAGGCCTATCCATAACGCAATGCCGAATGCCATGTAGGACATGCACTTTCATAGAACTTGCTCTACTCTATGAAGAAACAATTAATAAATTATTTCTTTCATAAATCTACATGTGTTATTTTTCAAATTACTTGTAAAAAACATATAAAATATTTAGTTCAGTTATGATTTACAGAAAAAAAAGGTTTCCCTGTACTGTATCTCAACTATTATATAGTATTTTAACACATAAATTACAACTTAGAAATAGCAGCTTGAACCTTAAACATTTTATTTAAACTATATGCAACTTTAAATTATAAATTATATACCCTTATGGAATAAATATTTTAAGTGTTTCTAAGTCAAGCGTTTCCTGTTGTTTTATATATGATTACATAAGTAATCTTTTCCCATCTTACAGTATGCCCTCAATAGATGTTTACCAAGGATTAATGGAAAGTTTCTCTTGTTACTCTTTGTTGTATTCATATGTTTATCTTCTGAAAATTTAAAATGTATGTATGTATGTATGTACAACAAGCTAGATAGAATTTGGACTAACTATAGTCGTGAAGCAAAATTTTTGGCAAATGGGCTAATTATTAAAATTAGTTGAATTAGGTTTATGTTAGCTGACAATAATTAAAATGCGTTAATAAATTAGGTTTGATTATTTAAAGTAAATACGTTTAAAAACATATTTTGTTGAGTTAAAAAATAAATATGGTCTACAATTGTTAAATTATTTAGATAGTTTCTTAAATTAATACCAGATCTCTTTTGTTCATTACATCAAATAAAGGATGGGGATTCGAAGATATATAGTAATAGAAACTCCTTGTTATATCCCGTATCACTGGTTAATTCTAATTTAAGTAATAACAAGCAATATAATCTTTTTTCATAATAAAATAAAATGAGTCAATGTGGAGAATAATATGTCAAGCTGAACGTTAGATCGAGAGGGAACATTGTTGGAGTAAACTACTTTCATAACGTTGTTAGCAAGTCATTTAAATTAAATAGGATTGTTATTAAATCATAAAACTAACCAAAGGATTTTTTTATTTATTTATAACATATTTTGAGTTAATGACAAATAACCTCCCATTAGTTTTAGGTTAACCATTAAAGTTTTCTTTATCAAATATCTGATATAGAAAAATCCAACAAAGGGGTAAACAAGTATAAATAAAATCCGTTACCTTCTTGAAAGTTGAAGGTTGTTAAAACTTGCCGGTAATTTAAATGATCCTTGACATATTTAATACTATTATCTTTTAAACCTTCCTCTTACGAAAGCGACAACTCTCACAACCATCCAAATATAAGGACAGTTCACACCATGTGTCAGAACAGCCACACAATTAGCTTGTTTGTACTAAACTGCAACATTTTGTTTTTCCAAGAGCTAGTGTTTCATTTCTCTGAAAACAGTCTGTTTCGACACCTGCAGTAGTGTATTCTCTTCCTTTTTAAGACTACCAATTATCAGGCTACCAATAAGTACATGGATTACTTTTATTATACAGAGTAAGATTTGTCAGAGTTGATATTGTCCTAAAATACTAGTTAATGGTTAAAACTACTCTTTTGGGGCTACGATAAGTATAGCTTTACTTATAATCTCTTTAAATCTTATTTTGGACGACCTGCTAAAGTCATTGAGAATAAGTGGTCTCTTCGTACAAGGCTATGCAAAATCACGGGATTTTCGTCATGAATAAGAAAATCTCCGTAGAATCAGCATATATAGAGATGATCCGCTTTGTAGATTATTAAGGGAACAGAAGGAAAAACTATCTGCTTCTATTTCACTACCTTGTAGAGTGGTTTATCATTTACATTGTGGTCAAATGTTTTGAACATTCTAAGGAGGCTCTACCTGAATGCCTCGACATGATTTTGAGACTAACGAAGTTAAAATCTGGTTGCCTTTTTATTCTCAATGCTTCAAAGCATAAAAAATAGACCGCCCTTTTATTTTATAGACTAAGAAGAAAAAAAGAGACCTTATTATATGGATGCTCCATTACTATAAAATATTTTTACTTCGTTCCCGCTTTTCCTCACAATTATACATCCTAGATGAAAAGTGCCCTCGTTCTACGTTATCTCCAGAAAAATTAAAAATTCCCTGCTCTACAAATGATCCACAAAGTTATGGGAACATCTACCACTCAACCTCAAAAATAACTGTACCTGACTTTATCAAATCGTATATTTTGTTTTCACTCTGAATACATAAGTAATCTTTCGCCTAAAAGGTAATGTTCAGAGGGATATTTACAAAGTAACCATTCAAAAATACCATGATGAAATTATATCATAGTAAATAACTTATGACATATATGGTTTCTATATATGATGTATGTGTATGGGAGATTAGACAAGTAGAAAGTAATAATTTCTTTTTAGTAGTATCCTTGACATAAAAAGACGCCAAAAGATAAAAGAATGAGACACAAATATGAAATATAATTAACAGTTTCCACTGAAACATTATTTTATATTTATAGAAAAACAAAGGTCTGATATTGTAATGCTTTTGATCAATAAATAGTATTACGAGTATGTTTCAGCATTTTCATAGTCGTACAACTTGCAGCACGTTAGAAAATCACCACATGCAGTACAATGTTTTGGTCAGTAGCTAGACAAAGACCAGGACTTACAAGGATGAGTTACTTCTATTATTGAGTAAAATTACAATTTCTCCTAATAATGACTTGATACCCAACACAATTTACGTTTTAGTTTTAGTGACTATTAAATATATAATACAAAACACATGAACAGTTTATATAAAACGAAGACCGGATTCCAAAGCAAATAGAAGTTTCAAATATAATGTATTATTTTGTTAAATTACATTTATTTTTCAAAACCTTTCACGGATTTTCTTTATAGAAAGCTACTAAACTTGTGTTAGGGCTGTTTTAATCCTCTCTGTACTCTAAGCGTGCAGAGAGAATCGGGTTCAAGCATTTTCCAAATTCTGAGCGTCACACCAGATTTGAACTGCTTTCCATAGTTGATGACCAATATTTAATATTTTTTGTGAAGAATGTTCCAGAATACGTCTTCGTGCAACTTTTTCGACTTTATTTGTTAGGCTAAATATTAAGTATAGTTTAAATTAATGTACATTACCTGTCTAACATTATAAATACACAACTTCACCACGTTTAATGTTTAAAACTCAACAATTTTAAATACGGTTTCAAATAATTTTAAAGAAGGTTATAGTCTAAAATTCCTAACTCATTCCGTTAGTTACGTAAACATTCACCAGAGCACGCATCCACAGTACAAGAGATAATTCATTGCAAATTGAAATGATGCAGTAATAAAAATTCGTAATTAGATATTATTCCCATCTTCTAATGGTATTCTTTCTATCTCTAATAATAAGTGAACTTTTGTGTCGTGGTAAACTAGAATACATCATGCGTATACAAATGCGTCTGCTGAACGTCTAAATTGAAAGGACACCCTTGTAAAGTACAGCATTACCAGAAAGACTCCAGTACACAGCTTCTTTATAACGTGAATTTCTTACCAGTATCAATAAATGTTAAAACTTTCCAGCGAGTTGTACTTTTCATTCATTTATTATATATTATACGTCGCCTATTACTTTTTTTAGTCATGAGACTAACATTTTAATCACGTCAGAATAAAAGGCACTTATTAATGGGCAGAATAAGTGATTATTAGTTCTAAACCTTTCCATACGTGTTACTTCCGTTAGTTATGATAGTTTTAATTCCTTGAAGCAATTGAGTTGAATAAAATTACCATCCTGACTATATATTTTACGAAATCTCCCTTAAACCATAAAAACCGCTCTAGTTTTTGTTGTCTAATAATGAAAACCATTCTCAGCATGGTTTAAATTCCAAAAGAACTTTTGAGCAATAAACAATAGGTAAATTTAATATCCTTTTTACAAATAAACTGATTCAAAATGTCTGGAATCTAATTGACACGTTACTGTAAGGTTTATTTCATTTTTTCCAGACTCTATTTCCAAAACTAAATAACTAAAATGTTATTACAGACATTTTTGGATCTTAAATTCCTACTAATAATTTATAAAAGTTAAACCCACTATTTGGTGTGAAAGGTCAGTGAAAGAACCACTTAAGGATCTCTTCAGGATGGCGTCCTTTCTCCTTGTTAAGGACGATATGTTTAGGTCTGTAACAGTAGAGGTCTTTTCGCACAGGTATATGCAGATGAGATGACATGCTGAATCAAGTATATTGTGTATTACACATGAGTTCAGAACACATAGTTCAACGAATTTCCTTCGATTTACTGAAACCATAATTAGTTTACGAAAAATTGTATCGAATGTTGACATAAAATCTAATTAAATTGCAAAATTTGTTGGAAGGTTTTAATAGTTACTTTTTAGTCGTGTTTTAACACCCACAAAATATAAATTTTTTGACAAAAGTATAGATTAGAACATTTCAATTCACAATTAATATCCAACCTAAAAGGAACACTACACTTTAGTCGTGTATAAAGTATCTAAATTCTTAACGTTGCTTTATTAGGTAGAAGTAGAATAAATACAGATGTACAAAGATTGAAAATCTCGCTCAGCGAGTACACTTGTAATAACTGTGTGTTTAATGTATTACTACAGCTAATGAATTCTTAACGATTAGATCGTGCCACTGTTTTAGATAATAAATATATTGTGCAGTTTATTGTGCTCATAGATTTACCCATAAATACTACCATATTTATCATTCTACTATATATGCTGTTCTATTAACCATATATCGCGTTAATGTGCACTTGTCTCGTGTGTGCATGATAAACAGTCTTGTTCATATATTTTTTAATAACTTTAAAAAAGGAAAAAAAATCCTCTAATTATTTCATTTAATTATGTACTGAATTGATAAATTGCACCTACTTTAATAATAATTAGATAATTTAGCTTATAATGTTACACCAAGCAATACCTTAACGAGATTGTTTTAAATATTATTTTTAGATATCATGCTCATTTATGAGCTTCTATACTTTGAAGGCTTCGTAAGGAATTCATTAATATCGTACGACGATAAAACAATGAATAGGATTCTCTCACAATAAGCCTCTGTTACCTCAAATGCTTACGTAATAAGTAAATAATAATCTCTCCGGTGTCTAAATTCTACTGTGAGGTATTATATTTATTTGTGACCCACTATGACTTTATTAATTTATAATGAATTAATTGCTATCGTATGATGATAAATCGACGTACAGGATTGTCCCACAATGTGACTTTGTTGCCTATTGAGACAATTTAACGTTTTGGGAAAGGGCTCACAAGCTAATAATAAGCATATTATAAGATAGCAGAATATACAAATTGGTTTAATATGTTATTGCTGCCATCCATACGAGTATAAATTAGCATATCGTACTTGTCATTACTATTTTCCCTTACGTTATGACGTGTTTTCCCTTACATTACGTGACGACACATGATATTTACTCATGAAAATATAAAATTCTGGAATACATTTTTTACTGTGACACTGTTAGAGGTGGAATATTTGTTTTTTTGTTTGTTTTTTTGTTTTTTCTTTTAAGTTAGTTTCATCAAAATGTTTAGGGAATACTTTAAAATACAAATTGCTGTAAGTTTTCTTAGTATCAAATTAATAAACGTATCAAATTTAGTTAAAATATGCACAATGGGGTTAGCGTGATTATTATAAATGTAAAAAATTGGGATTTATAAAATAAACTTAAATATCATTATAGATGCATTATATTTATGTTATTTGTGATATTATTGTTTAGAAATTTAAAACCACACTATTGTAGACTAAGTAGCTGTAGTATACAATTTCATTTAGAATTCTGTCCCTGGATATTGTATCTAAAAACTAATAATGTAGCACAAATATCATAAGTTTAGACATGGAACTATCTCTTTAAACACTTTTTAATGTTTTATTCACACGTTTGTCACATTAAAATGTTTCTATTTGGATAATCAGATAACGAGCGTTCTGTTTAGGGTTATTAATAGTCGTGACGTCAGCAATATAAGGGACAGCTAAAACGTAAGCAGAAGTTTACAGAAAATATTACTTTATATCCATGGAAAAAAATGACATTTATAATTTAATGTTTTTAAATAAGTCTAAAGTGTTATGTTGCTTCATTTTTCAAATTTAGTTAAATTCACAGTTAGTCACCGAAGTAGCACCAGGAACACGATGTGATGTCCAGAAGCAGGACCAGGACCAGGACTTACAAGGATGAGTTACTTTAATTCAATATAAATCATAGTTTATACTCACTATTTATCGTTACACAAAGCAGTTTACATCCTAGTTTAAGCGAGTATTATTCACAACAAAAAGCACCAGAATAGTTCATATTTAGTGCTAACAGAAGTACATAATTCAATTTATTGTTATGTTTTAAATAAAAGACAATAATTTGTGCTATGTTTAATCCTCTCAGTACCCAAAGAGCACAGGGAGAATTAGTTTACATTATTTAGTACCCAAACATATATTAGAAGTTTTCACGTAGTTTTATAAAAAAAAAAATATATATATATATAGCTGGTAATGAGAAACATTTTCTTACTCGTTTCATCCAGCAATATTTCTAGCATTTCTAGTAAGGAAAATTTTCGTAATGAGTTAATTAGTCAATGATTTTTATTTATCATATAAAAACAATAACTCATTTTGGTTTGATTGGTATAATTCAATAATTAAAAACTTGGTGCCAAAAAATTGTGACATAATGTGTTCTACAAGTTTTAACTCATTATATTAGTTTCTAAAATTCACGCCAGAGCTCTCTTTCACAGTAAAACAGGTAATAACGGGCAAAGTAAAATTTTACAGTATTTTGAATGCCTATTTATAGTTTCAAAAATAAAATTATAAACACACAAACATTACAATTTTTTCCGTAACTTATAATAATTTAACTTCTGTTTCATCAAGAATTAAAATAAGTAGTTTTGGAGATTAATGCGTCAGCTTAAACACCCAAGCAAACATTTAAGATATACATGTGAGTTACACAACAGCATCAGTACATACTTCAATACAAAAGGCAGAGCTCCCAGTGGCTCACACAATACTCTCCCGAACCCCAAAAAGTGCACATGAGCAAGTCTCGTATCAAAATAATGCTGATAGTCTTCTTTGAAGTTTGAGGTATCGTCCATTTTGATTTTGTACCGCCAGGAAAAACTTTACTGTCAACGCAGTCTTTTATCTGGAGGCGATCGAGACTGAAACGCGAGATCGCTCGCGTCCGGCCTGATGTTAAAGTCATCTTCAAGCTCCACTACAAAAATTCCCACAGCCACACGGCCTTCGTCGTTACCATCTACCCTACCCAGAACAAGAATCCCGTGCTGCCCCAACCTTCTTACAACCCCCATAGGTCCGTGTGATATTTTTTTACCACCGACTGAAGAGAGAGCTGAGATGAAAGGAATTGTAGTCGGTGGAGAACATCCAAGCTGAAGTTATAATGCTCCTGAGAGGCATTCCAGTTGAGGGGTTCCAGGGTGCTTTCAAAGCAATTGTCTACGCAGGTGTATTGCAGGAGGAGGCTATGTTGAAGTATTTTGTCCATTTGTACCATTTGGATGAATAAATCAGTTTTTTTCCTGAATATGATCATTACTTTCATAACGCACCCTGTATCCTCATGTCTCATCAGGTACACAACTGAGAGCACTACGATGTTGACTGACACGAGCCAAAAGAACGGCGAACCCACCTATTCTTCCATAACACAGATGTGGTGGGAAGGGCTGTGTATGTCGAGTTTAGCTCCATTAACACAAGCCTTTAAATTAAGTTTGTAATGTAGTAAAATTACACTACAGACTGAAGGTGTCTTAGGACTGCAACGTGAAACTATAGGACCAACAACTGCTCAGAGTATAGATACGTGTGGATTCGCTCCCACAGAAATTTTACCGTTTTTTCTTGGAAATTAAATTAAGAATTACCTCCGTCAATTATTTTCTTTACTAATCGAATTCATTGTCAAGTTTGCCAACTAATACTTGCAATAGTATCAAAAGCATTTGTTTCTCTTATATTTTACAGACTGATTTCAAAACCAATAAGCAATATAATAATTATATTTGTGTAATTAAAGTATATGTCTGCGAATACGTTTCGTATGCGAGAGAAAACCTGTCTAAAAATGACATTCCAGAAAACAACTTTTGTTAAAGTTATCAGAATAATGTCGTATCATCTTCCCAAGTTACAAAACCATTTAGAAATTACAGTGAAAGGTTCTTACCTCAGTTTCAAATAACTGACGCAGAAGTTATTAATTTAACTTCCATATATATATATATATATATATATATATATATATATATATATATATATATATATGTATTTATTGGAATAACAAAGTTTGCATAAAAGGACACAAGATATAGCTTTGGAAATTGAATTCGTTTTTATATTTAGAGGTTCTTTTTAAATAAATGTGAGGTACTCCGTAGTTGTAAAATATTCTTTAATGCACATGTAGTAATACGATACCCGCTGTAAAAATTTTCAGATTATAGTCCTTATTTGGGTTAAAGTGAGTTACAGTACAAAAAACATGTTCGAGAAGTTAATAGAAGTTTCAAATCAACAGCTAGTCCCCTTTGTTGCTGCAGGGTGTGTAGTACTCATTAATTGATATAAACCCTTAGTGCATGTCAGCCTAGGGCACGGTGAGAAAGTTTAAAGACCAAAGTTAGAGTAAAACATAAAGATTAGTACAATAGCGTATTTTACAAGTTTAAAGATTAGTATGTTACTCTTTATAAAAATATTAAAACTGGAATGTTTGACAATATTGGTACAAATATTTAGCTCAAAATGGCTAATTTAGTCTTTCCACATAGTTGGCTGACGGTAATATAGCTATCACATACGTGTCTGACAGCTGGATTCAAATGTTTATAGTAAAATAATTATTTTAGATAAACATATTGCTTCATGGATTTTTACTTATTGTATTACCGAACCAAAGCTAGTGTTGGATGAAGATCAATTTCATTTTTGGAGGAAAAGTTCATCACTTTAACAAAACTCAAAGCTGTTAGCTTCTTTCTACACGTAAATGTTTGGCCAATAGACTTTAACATAAATACAAAGAGATCTTGTGGTTTTGACTATATAAGAACGTTCCTTAAGGAAATGAAATATTGACACTGTTATTAATATAACTCAGCTGATATGTCTCCTACAGCAGTCCACTTTTAAATTACTTATATCCATGGAAACAACAATAGAAATGTTTGGAAAATTTAGTGTTTTTAACTGTTCAGTATTAAATTTAAAAGTCAATCTAATCACAGCACCTCGGAGAACCACTGAACAAGGAACACGATGTGAGGCTCAGAGAGAGAACCAGGACCAGGACCTACAGTGAGTTATTTTTATTGTCCATAAATCACAATTTCTGCTCTCACTATCTCATGACATTCAAGGTACGCATTTTAAATCCTGGTTTTATCTACAATTTATCAGCATAAATCACTAGTCCAGTGCCTATATTATTGGGTATAAAAAAATAATAATATATACAAATATATTACGAAAATAGTAACGTGATTGAAATTAAACAGATATTTATGTTTGTTGATCTTTTAATTACTTTCATATCTCACATATTGATGATTACTATACAAAATAAATCCTATCGGTATGTTCTCAGTTAAATTTGCGCTTTGTGCTGTTTTTAATTCTCCATGTACCTAATAGACTTAATATTTGCAAGATATTGAACGGCCTTATAAATTTTGAACCTAATGTATACAGTTGATAGAAACATAGGTGAGTTGGAATATTTTATCACTTTTTTGTAGGTCTTAAATAGGACCTACAAAGTCTTTAAACTTATCACAAAATTATTACAGGTCATATTACACAAATAAAAATATATTAAAACGTGACTCGGAATATTTAAAGTTTATTCATGGCAAAAATCTCCTGCATAAGATTTCTCAATGATGGAAACAGTACACAGTATAGGATAATTGTTGGAAAAGGTTATAGTACGAATGGTTAATTTTTAAAGTAAAATTGATTTTACGTTTATAACATCCATAAATATAGAAATATATTTAATGCATAAGATTTCGTTGAACATGAAATAATAACATGTACATAATGTTAGTAATAATCATGACGTAAACAATGAAGTAAAGGCTAAAAGCGAAACAAAGAGAAACAGGTTAAACATGCACACCAGTTTAAGTAATTGTTTTATCTATAAAAACAACAAAGGAAAGGTATCACAAAGCTTTCGATAAATGCATATGTTTTATTTACAAAATTCTTTAAACTTACACCACGGTTAGAGAAGCCCGACCAGGAACAAGTACAATTGCCGAAAGCTTGCTAAGGGCTAGGTCTTATTTAATTTTTTAGATTAATATACAAAGACGTTCAACGCGCTGGGCGTGGGAAATCTACACCAGGAGTACTATGGCGAAGACCAGGATCGAGACAAGGATTTATGGACGACTTACTTAATTATTTACAATTCAAAGATTTTCTCTAACTATTCTTTTTATCCAAAGCTATATACATTCTAGTCTTGCGATAATCAATTAAAGAAAAAAAAAACAGTGAAACAATTCCTATGTTATTATAACGCATTTTCAGTTAAGAGGATTTTAATTTTAAGGACTATTGCAATGAATTTATTTTCCTGTGTAGTGATACTTATGTTGATTAACATTTAATTATGTTTTATGCTTAAGCAGAATTATGGTTTTAAATCCCTTCAGTACTATAAATGTACAGAAAGAATCAGTCTACAATTACATATTTTACCAAATCCAAATGTTTTTTGGTCCATTCTTACATAGTTTATAAGAAGTGAAAAGAGTACTATGAGAATTATTTACTTAAATGTGACTTAGAGACATTTTTCAGGCATTATATAGTAGTGTAAAACTTTTAAAAATTGAAAACTAGTGAATTTTAGCTGACCTCGGATTAAAACTCATAACGCAATACGTTAATTTGTTTAAACTCAATCATTTCTAAAAACGTTGTTGTACAGATTTGAGCAGAATAATAGTCTATATATTTTACTTTATTCAATTAGTTGATGAGATAACCACCAGAGCTTCCTTTTACTTTACAAGAGATTATAACTTGCCGATTGTGATGATACAGTTATAGAAACAACTCCTTAGATTCCTTTGTCACCTTTACATGGTTCACTTACACTATGAATAATAATTTTACTCTGAAAAAAGTCAAAAATGCTATATTTGAAAATAATGCCAACTCCGAGTTGTCATGATATTTTCCACTACAATTGTTTATCGCAATATAGTTTTTTTACATCTCATACTGACAGGAAAGCCAACCTACTGCAAAATCAAATAGGGACAATCAAAATGTTTGTTCTAAAGGCACAAGCTATCTAACTTGTGGTCCAGATACCGGGACCGGGGTAACTGAGTCAATGGCTGTCACATACACATATTACATTAAACTAAATATATGCTAATAAAGATTGCTATTCAGTATTTCTGGTGTTGTTTATTAAGCCAATGACGTGGTTATACTATAAACTTTATTACTTAAAGAGATTTTTGAAATAAAAAATGTAAATTGTAAACTAAATTTTTGAAGAATCTCAAACATTTCCAATTGGATACTGACATGGATACGTTTTTTCAATAAGTACATAAAATATTCAATATTAAATAAATAATATAGTCATCAGTCTACTTCACAGACATATCAGAAATGGTTCCTCACTAACTGGAACATTGTAATGGTGAATGTTATTGAGAAACGTAACGACTCGATAACCATGTAGATAAATTAACTCGAATGGTGGTTTTAAATGTATATTAGCTGTAAGTTCAAATTTAAGTTTTGTATTTTTAAAATAGTTATCGGAATACTAGCTCCTTAGAACTTTATAAGAATATCAGAAAATATTTGGGACAATTTTTTCTTAAAACTACTTAAGTCCTTAGCTTGTATGTCAGTTAGTAGGAAAACTATATCCGTTAATAGGTGATGTCCGTTTTAGTTCAAATTAACACTTATCACAAAAACCATATTTTTTAGTTTACACTCTTCATTCCATAATTATCCTTTAAATTAATTTATAATGATAATAGGTATACGTCAGAAAAGACATAAACATGAAGTTTGGTTTTATACTTTGATAACCATTGACTTGTACTGAGAAGTGCGATAACTTTGCTATTAAGATTTTCTACCCATAATTTTCAGCTCTGCATCCTTATATTGTAACTTTACATCCGCCAGAAGATTTCATGTAATTTTCTGCTAGCTCTAACACAGTTATATTTATTTATACATTTACTTGCCCAGAGGGTTCACTTCTGGTTGGTTTATTGCTTCCGGTTAAACCCACACTAGGTACAGCAAAAACCGATGTCACTTAAATGTGTACAACCATATGGATCCAGGAGTGGTACATCACTAACCTAAAATGTCGAGATTCTGCAAGGGTAATTCGTAGGTCTGGTCTACAGCGGGAGATGACTGTTGGAGTTTGTAGTGTTTGTTCCATATGAGTCAATGATTCTTGCCAGCCTAGACAAGGGTGTGCCACCCTTAACGGCTTTGATTGGAGAGGCTCGCTCAGAGCTGGCTTTCTCTTCTTACGACCACACCTCTAGGGGCTGGATACATTTCACCAAATGTATTCTCTTAAAAGGTGAGGCATTTATGGAAATAATGTTTTGTCAAGTTCATAGATTAATTAAAAAGGTCAGAAATATACGCGTTTTTTCAAATAGGCTTTTAGACCTACTTATGTATGCCTCTATATCTTCTTAAACGATGCACTTAGGCAAATTAAAATCTGCAACTAAAAATATAAATAATTTGAGCCAAAATCGTTTTTAAACCTGACATTCCAGGTTCTGGAATTCTAGGTTTGTAGAAGTCCCATACAAGTATCATCTCACGAGCACGTAACATTAAAAATGAGCAAACTCATAGTTGTTAAATGTTTGGCGACAACAGTAGCAACAACACCTTCTTCATTAAATAACTAGCCGTACGTTTACAGATTTTTAACTTGCATAAAAGTGCAAATTATAAATACTTAACCCTAATGTGAGTTAGTTTACAAACATTTTTTAGAGGATAGACTTATTATGCAATTTCCAACCATGCAATAAATATAGAAAGTTAATTAAGCTAGTGTGACTACCCTATTAGTGTTAGGGTAATGGTTTGAACATTGCGGAGTAGTTATCAAAGTAGTTATAGCTTTAATTTTTTCAGTCGTATACAGGATTTAATAATTACAAACAAATCACAGTAAAATATTTGAAAAATCAATAATAGGTATTTAATCGTTAATTTCACAACAATTTTTCAAATAATTAATTGTTTTAAATTAACTTATAAAAATAGTATTTGTCTTTCTCTAAGGAATTACATAATAGCAGTTTAAATGTACAGTGGGCAGTGAAACAGTTTCTATTTAGTTATAACGCGTTTAAAATTAACAGGGTTTTTACAATGAGGAAGATTATCTTGATCAACAAATAACTTTCGTATATTTTGTGAGCTAAAAAGAACATGAGATTTAAGTTTATAAATCCTTTCAGTACTCTAAGTGTACAGAAAGATTCAGTTTACAATCATTTCCAACACATCGTCCAAGCTATATAATATCCGTTCGTACATATCTGATAAAAAGTGTAAAGATTAATTGAAGAAATATTTTCGTATATTTTAAGACCTAAAGAAGAACGTGAGATTTATGTTTTTAAATCCTCTAGGTGTACAGAAAGAATCAGTTTACAGTCACATCTAACACATCGTCCAAGCTACATAATATCCGTTCATACATATTTGATAAATAGCGTAAAGATTACTTGGAGAATTATTTACTTAAATATGTCTTAGAGATATCACTCAGGCATTAATTAACATTGCAATATTGAACATGATTTGAAATAAGCGAATGCTAGTTGACTTAGGAATAAAATTTATATCTTAATAACATTTCATTGTTTACACTTAATAAAATGATAACTATATTATACATATTTGAGTAGAAATATTGACTGTAATTGTAAGTTGATTTAACCAATTAGTTTCTGAAACCATTACCAGAGCTCTGAAGTCACACACACACACACACACACACACACACACACACACACACACACACACACACACACACACACACACACACACACACACACACACACACACACACACACACACACACACACACACACACACACACACACACAGACAGACAGACAGACATTCAGAATTAAATTAATATTCCCCTTTTTGATTCCTGTCATACTACAAACAATTTTCTTTTCATTTTGTAACACATCTTGTAGTTATTAAACATTTAGTATCGGAAACAGAACAGTTTTAATAAAATTATTCATCTTTAAAAAATTCCTGTTTTTTAAATAAATATACAACGTGACTGAGAGTAACATTGTTGCTATCAGCTAAGAATAAAACAGATAATAATTATTTTAATTAAAAATATTAATCGGAACTGAACCCCTCTATAAGTTATTAGTTATGTTAATAATTACATAATGTCAGATTACTACGTACAATGCTTCTAAATTACTTAACAAACAGCATGTATTATTATGTTTCTCGTGTCACTTTATTACATAAGATAGCAGAATATATCAATTGGTTTACTATGTCATTGCTGCTATTTATATAAATAATATATTGTACTTGCAATTACAATTTTCATGTTACTACGACTTACGATATTTATGTATTGAAATAAAAAATACTTGAATACACTGCATACTGTTACATGGTAAGCAGCGAAATACTGTATTGTTACATTTAAAATTCAATTCACTTTTAAGTTATTAAATAATATTCTAATTAAGTAAAAATTTGTAAGGAATATTTTAATATACAAATACACATAAGTTTTATTTGTATCTAAATAATGGTTTTATCAAGTTTAGTTAAAATCTGCCCAATAGGGTTATCTTGATTATTACACATACAAAAACCTTCGAAAGAGTTTGTATTAATTTATAATATAAACTATTGTAGAAAAATTAGCAATAGTATAACATGTCATGTCGAACAGTGTCCCCGGATATTACATCCAAACAAAAATAATGTAGCACCTAGAACAGAAACGCGGGAAAAATCTTATTAGAATCTTTATAGTTAAGTTTTAATCGGCCTTTTGTACCCCTAAACTATGTGTCGGGGTAATCAGATAACAAGCGTTCTGTTTAGTGTTATTAATAGTCATGACGTCAGCAATATAAGGGACAGGTGTAACGTAAGCAGCAGTTTACACAAAATATTATTTTATATCCATGGAAACAAAATGGCATTTATAATTTAATGTTTTTAAATAATTCTAAAGTGTTATGTCGATACATTTTACAAACTTCGCTCAATTCACAGTTAGTCACGGAAGTAGCACCAGGAACACGATGTGATGGCCAGAAGCAGAACAAGGACCAAAACTTACGAGGATGAGTTACTTTAATTCAATATAAATCACAGATTTACTCACTATTTCTCGTTACACAAAGCAGTTAACATCCTAGTTTAGCGAGTGTTATTACAGAACAAAACAACAGAATAGTTCATATGAGTGCTAACAAGTACTAATTAAATAAATATAGTTATAACACTTCATTGTTATGTTTTGTGTAAAAGCTACTAGTTTGTGTTTGATGCTATTGTTTAATCCTCTTAGTACCCAAATAGTACAGGGAGAATCAGTTTACAATATTATTTATACCAATCGGCCACCAACATATATTGGAAGTTTTCACTTAGTCTTATCAAAAGTATATACATATAACTGTTAATGAGAAACATTTTCTTATTTGTGTTTTCCAGTAATCTTTCTAGCATTTCTAATAAATAATTTATTCGTATTGAGTAGAAATTAGTCAATGCTTTTTTAAGATATAACAAGAGTAAATAATTTTTGTTTAACTAATATAATTATTTA
Organism: Homalodisca vitripennis; assembly: GCF_021130785.1. Taxonomy (NCBI): domain Eukaryota; kingdom Metazoa; phylum Arthropoda; class Insecta; order Hemiptera; family Cicadellidae; genus Homalodisca; species Homalodisca vitripennis. The sequence continues at coordinate 167,699 of NW_025776276.1, forward strand.
ATAATTAAAAACTCAAAGCCAGAAAATTGAGACCTAAATATGTTTGAGCTTTTACCGCAAGGAAAAACTGTCAACGCAACAATTTATCTGGAGGTGCTCGAGACTAAAACGCCAGATCGTCCGGGTCCGGCCTGATATTAAAGTCATCTTCAACCTATACTACGAAAATGCCCCCAGCCAAATGTTCTGTAATAACAATAGGGAACCCTCTTCATACAAAACCGGTTCATCCCCGCCGCCAACGTGCCTCCTACACCCTCCACGTCAGTTGGAAATCATCTGTTGTGATATTTACACGTTTGCTTTCTCGACGCTCGCTATTTTTCATCACTCTTCTGTGAAATATTACACTGTTGTGTTTAGTGCTAACCTAAAAACGTCTATGGATTCTTCTAGCACAGGTATGTTCTTTGTTTATAATGCATTATTGAATTATAAGAATCACTTTTTCATTCATAAAATGTAGCAGACAGTTATGAATGTTGTCGTGGTAAAAAAATTCTTATAAATTAATTTTCCGAGAGCATATAAATTATTTATGAGTTAAATGGTGTTAAGCTAAATGTCTTGTATAGGAAAACCTTCCGCCACTTTCTGCCCCATTGTTTTATTGCAATTTAATTAAAGAGGTTTTAATAACAAATAATTCAAATATTTTAAATTCCGTAATAAAAACACTAGTTTTTGGTCGGCAGGTTCTAGTGCGGAGCCCTCGATGACAATACAGAGAGAGGACATGTTCAAAATTATAAACCAGTGCAAAATGAAAAATTTTGACAACGAACTGGACTTTCTTGAAGAAAAACTCTCAGAAATTACCAAATGCCCCAGTGATAAAATTAATTTACTCCGCGATAGCTTAAAGTCTTTTAGGCATCATTTTAAGTACCTCATGAAGAGTTACCCTACGCTGCAGTAATGCGCAAAAGAGCCTCAGGCAACAAAGAACTTTCTAAGCTCATAAAACAGGCCTCATTAACCCCGACAAGAGCCACCAAGTATCGAAGAATTATCAGTTCGGCTGAGAAATGTGCTAAAAGTGGCAAGCTGACTGTAACAGAGGCACTAATTAAGTATGTGGAGGCAGATTTAATCCGTAAACAATATAATTTTATAAGAAGTGGGCAAGAAGATATATACCCGTGTTATTCCCTGCTGCAAAGAGAGAAAAAAGAATGCTATCCTAAAGATATCAGCATTTCTGTAATAAAAGCTGAAGTACGTGTTTAAAATCTTCTCGACCACACCACTCAACGTCTTTGCTTGTATCTAGAAGAAGTATTAATAATGGAAAGTCATACCGAGTTGCAGAGTATGACATTAATCAGCAAATGGGGATGCGATGGCTCGAAAGCACAAGAATTCAAACAGATGTTTGAAAACAAATCCGATTCTGATGCCCATGTCTTCATCAGCTCATTAGTACCACTAAGCAATGTGAATGGCTCACAAAAGGTTTAGTGGCAGAATCTGGCTCCTTCACGATTCTGCCGCCTGATAATGATTCAGTTTGTGCATGAAAGCAATAAAGTGACTCGATCCGAAATAGAGCATATTCAAAACCAAACTGAAAACCTTAATCCTACGGAATTTGAGACCAACAACAAACCCGTAAAAGTATCTCATACTCTTGTGCTCACTATGGTAGATGGCAAAGTGTGCAATGCTGCTACTAATACAACATCAACGATGAAGTGCTACTTATGCAAACAGACAAGCAAAGAATTCAATGAGTTGAAAACTGCTGAAGAAAGTTCCATAGATCCGAGCACTCTTAAATTTGGACTATCTGTTTTGCATGCACGAATTCGATTTTTAAAACCATGCCTCCACATAGCATACAAACTGCCTCTTCAAAAATGGAGACCAAACAAGGAGGAAACGAAAATTTCAGCTGACGCGTCGTTACTAGCTACCCAACCCAGATAGAAGACACCGTGAAGTCCCAGCCTCCTTACAGCCCTGACATAGCACCGTGTGATTTTTTTTTGTTCCCCCGAGTGAAGATAGTCCTGAAGGGGTAGCACTGGGAGTCGGTGGGGAACATCCAAGCTGAAGTTATATGGTTCCTGAGAGGCATTCCAGTCGAGGAGTTCCAGGGTGCTTTCAAAGCGTGGCAGAATTGTCTACCCTGGTGTATTGATGCAGAAAGAGAATATGTTTAAGTATTTTGTTCATTTATTTCAATCACATGAACAAATCAGTTTTGTTTTTTATAAAATTCTCATTACTTACATAACGCACCCTGTATCCTCATGTCTCATCAGGCGCACAACTGCGTGCACTGCGATGTTGACTGACACGATCCAAAAAAACAATGGAGCTTCCCAGTCCTCCATAACGCAGATGTAGTGGAAAGGGCTGATTAAATACGTATGTTGTTTTTAGCTCCAGTTCAAATTCCTCTTAGTGCAGCGTCTACAATTTGATGCTGTTGCAGACTTCGTAAATCTCGTCTAAAGGGATCTAAAAATAGTCGGCGTCGAAAACGAAAAAAGATAAAAGGAAACACCCGCGTCGGTTTAATACTTATAATTCACAGTCTCACTGAATCATCCCTCCTCACCATAGCTGTGTATTGTTTAGAAGATTTAATTGCAAGTAAGATTTGCTTGTGTGGAAGAAGGTTGATTTCAGTTGCTTGCATGTAATAGAAAGGTAAACTGGAGCTAAACTCAACACTCACATAGAATGAGCTCTTCCAACCATAGCTGCGTTACTGTGTTTGATAATAGTGTATGGCAATAGAACGGATTTGGCAGAGCGAATATTTTTGGCTCTTATTTAAATAAATAAATAAATAAGGACTTGATTTTGGAGCGGTTTTCAACAATAATTGCTGGTTTACAAAACGACTCATGTCTTATTATAGTTCTTAAAAAATTAAAAGCTTATTTTATAGTTATTAATAAATAAAACATAATATTAGACACACAGTTATATATGGCTATATCACCTTGTATTGTACATTAAATACTTGTATATATTTTCTTTGTATGTCGTTTCAGATACACCCTGGCCTGTTACGCTGGAGGACAGTTCATTATATAATTTGGGAGCAAAGTACGCAAATCGCTTTCTTTCAAATTCACGGCGAACGCGAGGCATCACCAACACTTGATCCTGTCTAGTACTGCGAGATCGGACTTGAGACCTGCTTTTTAGTTTTTCTCTCAGATATCCCGGCCTGCCAGTGGTCAGGATTCTGTAAACCAGGCATGAGGAGCGCAGGGTACAAGTATCAGCTACAGTCAACAAACCCAGCGATCGTCGAGCCTCCGAAACATGGTCAAACCTTCTTAAACCACATACATACCTTACACACATATTTTGTACCCTCTGTAATTTTTCTAAATCTCCTTTAGACACAATGTTGCCATAGACAGGGAGGCAATAATCGATCACAGAGAGCACAAGAGCCCGGACAAGGCGAAGCCTGGTCTCTCTAGGAAACATGTGCCTATGCTTGTATAGCATTCTCAGTCGACCAAGTGTTCGCCGACAAACGGCACTTACATGACCAGATAGTGAGAGGCCACTATCAAGCATGAGGCACAAGAGCTTTGAGGATTCACACTCCTTCAGTCTGACACTGCCAAGGAACACCTCACCCACTTTCTCCGAACCCACATTGGAAGGAATCGACAATACACTACACTTTTCCTTGTTCAGTTTAATCCCATGCCTCTCAGACCAATCATGGACAATGCTTAAGTCAGCATTCAAAATGGAATTTGCTGAGTCAGCTCTTCCGGCTTCATATGAAACACACAGTTGAGCATCATCGGCGTATGAATACAAGCGACTATGTTGCAAGTCTGAACCCATAGTGGCGGAAAACAGGGTGAATAGAATGGGCCCAAGGCAACTTCCCTGTGGAACACCAGCAACTCTACTTAAAGATGAGGAGAAATCCATCCCAATTTTAACCTTTTGTCTCCTATTCACCAAAAAGGAATTAAACCAAGAAACCACCTCTGGTCGAAAACCATAAAAATGCATGACAGCCAACAACATCCTGTGGTGTATTGAGTCGAATGCATGTGAAAAGTCCAGCATTGCAAGAAGAGATGCTTTCTTATCCGCCCTTGCATGAAGCAACTCGTCAAAAACGAGCAAAAGCGCAGTTGCAGTACTATGGTCCTTCCTGAACCCAGACTGTAAGGCTGGAAGGATATTCTCAGACTCCAGAAATTGTACCATTTGTGAAACAACCAGCTTCTCCATTATCTTCGACAGGGCAGGCAATACCGAAATTGGACGCAGCTCGGACACAGATGAAGGTGCTTTGACTTTGGGAAGAGGCAGTACAATTGCCTCTTTCCATGCATCCGGAAAAGTGGAAGTGGCCAATGACTGGTTAGTTAAATGTGTTATGGCATCAATACAATACGGACTTATCATTTTAATCATTTTTATTGATATGCCATCAGCTCCAAATGCCTCTGATGTGATGCTATTCAAAGCCTCCTGCACTTCTCTCCTTGTAACACTCCTGAAATAGAAATCATAAGTGACACTCTCTGATTGGTTTCTTTCATAGAACTGTACGCAATAATCATTTGCCATGATACCTAAGCCCATACTAACGAAATACTTATTGATTTCTTCCAAATCTTTTACAAAGTTGGGTATGGCTGGATCGAATGGATCAGTGACACCACTTGTCCTTATTTTAGTCCAAAAGTCTCTAGAGCTTTTACATTTCTCCATTTCAGTTCTAAAAAATTTTGTTTTGATCGTCTTATTTCATTGTTGAGCATATTTCTAACCTTACAATATGTTTTTTACAAGTTTCATTTCCTGTAGATAGCATTTTCTTCTTATAATAATCTTTTTCTATGGTTAGTTGAATGATTTGTTTATTTCTCCATGGAGATTTCTTTCTGGTCACTCTCTTATGTACTAGAGGTGCATTTTCATTAAAAACTTGAATAATAGCAGAATTAATAAAATCTAGAATGTCATCTACATTGTTCATAGACATAGCATCTTCCCACCTAATACTGGACCTACAATGTATCATCTTGTCAATGTCAAATCGGGAGAAGTCACGATAAGTAACAAATCTAGGAGGCCTTCTTGATTTTTTTGTTTTTATATCGACATATGTCATCTTGTGATCAGATACTCGAACACCTCTTGAGTCATAGATGGTTGACATATCCACGACGTCACACTGTACGTATTTAACATTGCTATTTACAATAATGTGATCAATCAAAGTTGCACAGGTTTTAGTAACCCTTGTAGCAACTTTAACCAACTGAGTCACCTCAAGGCTCTTAAAGAGTTTATTTGAAAAGCGGGTCTCTGGGGATGATAAATCTAACAAGTTAATATTCAAGTCACCCATCACAACAATGTTATCTGCGTACTGGGCCATATCATAAAATACAAAGTGGAGAGCGGGCTCTAGACAAGTGTCAGGTATATCTCCCGGTCTGTAGATAATGCAAATACAGAAAGATTCACTTTTACACTTCAATATTGCACAAATATGCTCTGGAAAATTAAAATCTTCAAATTGAAGTGATTTCAGCGAAAATTGTAGGCAGTTCTTCAAAAGTGCTGCTCCAAACACAGACACGTCCTTTCTGTTAAGGTGTTTGCCATCCCGAGCAAGATGGTACCTTCGCACCAGCTGATTCCAGTTCAAGAAAACGACACCAAAGTTTCCAGACATCAGCTCCAACTGCTCATTAAATTGTGCTAATGCAGTTCCACTTATGTCAGACCTTGGCAAAATGCTGTCAACTAAAACAACACTGTTTGGAAAACGGATTCGTGTTGTGTATAACAGGTCCGCCATACAGTGCAATGCCTCGCGCTTGCCGCATCCCCCATTGTACCCAGCACCACCGTTATATTTCAAAGGCAAGTTATTGGTTCCTACATGAAAATGAATTATTTTAGGTTGGTGCTGCAAGAAACCCATCAACTTATTTTTTACATCTTTGATTTTCGCCCCAGGGTGTACCCTAACAGTACAACCATTTTCCTAACAAAGCTTCCCCGAATATCGGAGAATTGAATCACCTATAAGCAAATAATCAGCATTACTTTGCTAAACGGGTTTGAGAGAGTGATTGTCCTCCAGAGTAGTCTGGCCTGCACATTCTACAGCCGGTAACATGTCATCAGTGGCACACAAACCACTCAAAACCATTGCATTATTTAGGCCTACTGCACAACTACTAATTTCAACATTTATTTTACTCTTATTTTTAGAGGGGTTTCTTTTATCTTTGCTTTTCAAAGAGTCTGTTTTACGTTTTTCCTTGCATTTTACATGACCAGAATTTTCACTCCATACACCTGAAGAGCTCTTAACAACCTTAACAACTGACTCAGTAACAGAAGTGTGGTTACTTAAAACTACAAATCTATTTTTACAAGGTACTTGATTATGTTTATTCGGATTTAAGTTTCGCCTGGCACATTTTTTACCTTTCACAACTTTCCACACTTTATCATTTGCCAAATTTGACCTAGAATTATTACTACTTTGAGAACTTGGTACAAGAGTGGCATTAGTACTACCATGTGTCTCAGAGGTGTCAGTGTGATGCAGTGTGTTGTGAGTCAATGCGAATCGGTCGCACACCTGACCGAGCAACAGCCGAGCGTTAACAAGAACGTGAACACCACATTCAAAAGACTCTGTCTGCTGAAAAGTCTGCCCCTCACTTATTGGAACACTATCTAATCCAAGGTTGACAAGCAACGCTGCAGCATGCCGCTCGTTCAGGCAGCGCACCGAGTCGTAGTGTACTGCTGTTCGTGTTGTGTTATCAAGGAGCAGTAGGCTCCAGTGTGACCCACCATTCTGCTCAAGACCTTGGTCACAATTGTTTAATACAAAAAACACCCAGGATTTTTTATAAAACGACATGTCACTTAAAGCCTGATCTACATAAGTTCTACTATGCAGTTTGAGAAGTTGCGTCAAAGTTGGATCAACAAACAAAATATCATTTTGAATTCTAGTGACTTTAGAATTCAGTAACCTGATATGATCAGTTATAATTTCATCTGATAACCATTTATTGTTTAAAACCTTCAATGAAGATTCAAGTTGAACAATCTTATTAGTGTTTACTAGCAGCTTATCTTTTAAAACATTACAAATGCTTTCATTTTTTTCGACCAACTTTTTTAGTCTGCAATTTTCTACAATTAGCTTACGATTAGCACATTGAACTGTTTCATAGTCATTTACAATGTTATCATGTTCTGCTTGCAGATTTCTCAACAGAGAATTTGTATTTTCGGCCTTAGACAACTTTTTACTAATGTCCTTAATCTTAACTTCTAAAGTATTCTTTTCATTAACTAAATGGTCATTATTGCTAAGAGAGATATTTAATTCAGAACGGTGAGAATTCCTTTCTACATCCCTCTGTGCACTCAAATAGTCCAGTTCTTCTTTCAAGCGCTCATATTTACCACACACGTCATTCAGCTGTCCGCAGACGTCATCAAACTTCAAAACAACGCCAGAAGCTCCATTAATCAATTCATTGCAGTCATTATCACAATTTGATACAAGTTTATCTAGCTGAATACAAAATTCAGAAACTAACGTACTAGCATCATCGTTAAAATTAGCGCTGTCAAATATAAAGCTATCCATTGCCGATAATAAATTTAGTCAAATTTAAGGCCGATAAAAAAAACCAAATTAACTCAACTGGTCTGTTTCTCACAGGATACAAAATAAAATAAAATAAATTAAATAAAATTAAATCTTCTATACAAATGTCAAAACAATAAAATATCAAACCTAATCTAATAATAAATAATAATAAATATATTTTAATAAAATATTAAAATAGTCAATAAATAAAATTAATTAATTTAAAATGTAACATAAAATAGCAACAATAATATAGTTATAATCATATAAAACAAAACAATACTTAAAACCTAACAACAACAAAGAACAACTACAAATAACAAGGCTTCAATACTGAAAAATGTAAGACATATAATAATATAATATATGTAGTCTATACAGATGCCTTCAAGTTAAGCGGCGATTTAAGTAGAGCTCAGATGTTGATGTGTTGCGTCAATTTATTGAAGGCGCAAGATAAAATCCACCGTAGCAGCAGAGTGTAGTACAGCAGGCTCGGGCGTGACGAAGGTTAATAGTGGGACAACTAGTGCGGCGATGTTGGTAGCGCCAGCTGTGCCTTGCAGATGCGCAGTAGTCCCGCTTGCCGTTCCGTCTGACAGGCCGCTACAGACTTTCCTTCTCCGCTCCAAGTATGTTAGTAACGAGACTGACATACACTACTTACAGCTGCGTGTCGTTTTCTTTGGCAACTTGGAATGTTCTCCTTCGACACTTGTTAATAAATTAAAAAACTTCCGTGAACAAAATAATAACTATAACAGTTTAAAATATACAACAATCACGGAGCATAAACATAAGTAGACTTGCAAGGCTGAGCAGGTCTACCAACCACCATGATTGGTGAATTATTAAACATTTAAAAAAACTTTGTACTATCATGTGATATTGCTATGCCACATTTATTAATACAGAAAAAAAAATTATAATATATTATGATCAATGTTGAAAGTTACTGGCAATATATAACTCAATTGCACACCTATCTTGTAATACCCCCGTTTGATTACAAGAAATTTTAATTGAGTGCTGTCATAAAACCTTGCATGAGGTTTTAACATAGACAAAATGAATTATATGATGTCCAAACATGGAATTAGACTAAGCGTCATAGAAGCCTAATACTCATTAAGCTCACACGATTTCTCTTTTTGGTCTCCATGAATGTTAACATCTCTTTCCTGTATGATCGTTTGTTTATCTGTCCACAGTATAAATCGAAAATAAAACAAGCTATATAGAGTTGTAATTTTAAGCTACCAAACAATAACGATTGAAGTTTTGAGTGGAGTGTCAATTCCCAATACATTATTTCGTTGCTAGTACTAAAATGTTTAAAAAGTAGAGGAATTTTAAGTCTAATGCCAAAAGCCTATACACTCATCCAGTGTGGTATATAGACCGAGGTACTGGGCAATTAAAATGCTCATGTTGTGAAATGGATGGTGCTGGGTATTATTCCCATGAACACCACAGACGTTATAGCCTCGAGCCTTGGATTCTTTCTCACATTAAGCTGACAACTATGGGAACTCACCAGAGCTAGTTCAGGTGGGTAAACTGAACAAGCATAGGGACAATTTATTAGCAGTCTTTCAGCACCTTGAAGGATACATCCTAACACATAGCGAGACGGGTAACAGGAAAGATCTTTTTAAACCTAACTCGTATTTAGGAGAATATTGCATTCTATAAAGTTAAGCTGGCTTTTAAATCTCCACTTCCCTACTAAGTACGGACTACACAGATCCAGTTGTCCACAGATGAATCTTAGAGGAATGAGGATTAGCACAAGTCCCTAAATAAAATTTGTAAGTTAGTATACTGTTAGTATACTAGTTAGTATAAGTTGGTTACACTGAAGGTGACTTAGGACTGCACCGTGAAACCTTAAGATCACCAACTGTTCAGAATATAGATAGTATAATGTGTCTCGCAGATATTTTGGCGTTTTTTCTTAGAAATTAAATTGAGAAATACTTCCATCAATAATTTTCTTCACAAAGCGTATTGAATGTTAAGGTTACTACTGTTTTTGACAGTAACAAAACCATTTGTTTTATATTACATTCTACTGACTAATGTCATAACGAATAGACAATAGTAGATATAATAATATGTTCATAATTAAAGTATATTTATGCGATAGTTTCGTATGCGAGTCAAAACCTGGCTAAAAGTGACATTCCAGAAAACTACTTTTCTTATCACTATCAGAGTAATGTCATATCAGCTTTCCAAGTTGCAAAACCGTTTATTAATTGAACTGCAAGGTTTTTTCTGAGATTCCAAGAAATGACGGAGTTGCTAGTAATTTAATGATGAAGTTTTTAAAATTCAATCCAAACTCAACAGCCGTAAGTGATGTCTTAGCTATAAATGTTTAAAGCTGTAATTATAATACATATTCATTTGAATAAAAAGTGTGAAATAAAAGGACAAAAAATAAATGTAGTATTGGAAATTGATTAATTTTTATATTTAGAGAACTTTTTTATAAATAAATGTAAGGTACGACGTAGTTATAAAGCATTGTTTTAGCAAATTTTTAAATACGACATACACTACTAACATATTTTTGTTAAACAAAACTTAGTAAAGAGAAAATGTTCTAAATTGTCAGATTAAAAGCCCTTATTTGGATATAAGTGAGTTAATAAATGTTCGAGAACTAACATGTTAGAAGTGTCCAATCAACAACTAGTGCACTTAGTTGTTACAGGACTGTAGAGTACTGATTAACTGATGGAAACCCTTATTGCATGTCAGACTAGAGCACGCTGAGAACGTTCAATGAAAAAGGTTAGAGTAAAACATACAAATAAGTACTAGTATTGTATGTACTACAATAAGTAAACTAGAACTAGTGTATTTTTCAAAGAATAATTTACAAAATAAAAGTTTCGAAGGTCACACTTAAAAAAATATATAATCTAGAATGTTTTACAATAACGGTAACAAATACTTGTCTGAAAGTGGCAAATTTCGTCTTTCCATAACGTTGGCTGATGGTCAGATTTAAATTTTTTAAATAAAATATTGCTGATAAACCTATTGCTTAATAGTTTTTACTTCATTCCAGTTATTTTATTACGACCCGGATCTAAGCTAGTTTAGGCTGATAATTAATTTCATTTTTGGAGGAAAGGTTTCATCAATTTTACGAAAATTAAGGCAGTTTGCTTATACTCGTAAACGTTCTCCCTATACTAGAAAATAAATAGAAAGAATTCATGTATTTAGTTCCATAATTACTGAAGAATGTCACTTGCGTATAATAAAATATGGACACTTTTATTGAAATAATCCAGCTAATATGTCTCACACATCTAGGTACACATATAAATTACTTGTATCCATGGAAACATTGGAAGAAAATTTCGGGGTTTTTCAATGTTCCGAATTGCTCAGTATCATATTCAAAAGTCATTATAATCGCAGCAACTCCGAGAACCAACGAACAAGGATCACGATGTGAGGTTCAGAGAGAGGTCCAGGACCGTCGTATACAGTGAGTTATTTTTATTATTTAAATACTTTCATATACTATTTCTAGATAGTAAAAAAAATATTCCTTCTGCTCTTATGACACACAAAATACGTAGTTACATCCAAGTTTTATCGATATCTTATCACAACATAAAACATTGGTCCAGTGCATATACAGGGTGTCCCACGAGTAAACTGACAAACTTCTCAGGTGGTTTATTTTCATCAAAATGTGAAAAAGTTCATATAAACATATGACGGTAAACGCGTTGTTAGCGAGCAACGGGTAGCCAAAGAGTTCACCCGATCTTCCAGGAAAGGACGGAAATAAAGCGAAACCGTTGGTTTTATGGTGCAAAGATAGTTTATAAGTTATTCGAATTTATTGGATCCAGGTAAGTCTATTGCAACTGAAAATCTGATTTAAATACATCAAAAACCAGTAAGACCACCCATTTCTGAGATATCCGACAAAATATTCAAAATTCGGTCTCGAAACACATGCTTTGTTTCGATTTTAAGTTTATTAACTTCAACAAATGGGTAATAAACGCGTAAAGTTTTTATCAAAAACTTATATAGTATAATTTTGAGTACTGACAACTCATATAACCGTCTACCAACCTGAGGTTTAGTAGAGTAAGCAAAATTATCACGCATTGTTTCCAGGAAGTAAAGAACACTTAATAGTTGTATTCATTGAAAACGTATTGATATATTATAAAATACCAATAATACGTCTTTTTCTCGATCTAGGGGTTATAAATTAATGTACTATTCATTGAATTGTTGCAAAGCATAATAGTTTTTGAAACTCGCAAATTCACAATCAGTGCATTTGTAAGCAGTTTATTATCCTTTTATTTTATGCTCACTCACAAAAGAAGGTTCTTTGATTGCAAATACCTAATAAAGATTACTTTAGTCCAGATAATTATTTTACCACAGTATTCACAAAGGTTCATACTTTTTGCTTCCAAAACAATCGATTCGATTGCTAGATTACATTGAGTGCCGCCGGCTTCGGATTTGTTGTCTCTTTGATACTCGTTTGTAAATTTTAACTCCGGTAATGTTTTTCAATCTACCAGTGAGAGCTTTTTCACCAAACCAAGGTAGTATGAAAAATCTTTTAATTATGATTCAAGTCCCTATTACGTCCTAAGGATTGTGGTATGATCATTCGTCCTCAACTTATTTCAGAATGGTTAACAGATATGGAATATGCCCATTTTAATCTTGTTAAGTAAAACATGAATTAATGTTAATTATACGTGATAGGTGTTATTTAGCTACTATGATATTATCTCAAATTTTACGATGAGTGTCATAATATTTTCCCAATAAGGTATATATTTTGCGTTTCAACTTCTCATAAATATATTGCAAAATCTTAAGGAGGCTAGAGAGTAATAAAAATTACAGTTTAATTGGAAAATTTATTTCAGATGCAAACCTTTAGAATGCGTATGTTTGAAACAACTCTAATAAAACCAGATCGTTTCCATCGTTTCTTTCACAGGTCTATTACAAAGTTGCACACCAAGGCTACACCAAGTGTCGCTTAAAAGTGTTCGGTGAGGTTTCATGAGTAATTTCAAGTCATGACAATAATTTAACTATCTAATGATAGACTTCGCTATAATTCAGTTAAGAAATAATATAGCTGAATTGTGTTTAAAATACCAGTGGTCATATTGTTAATACCTAAAAAATTATATGCTTTTCTTTTAAAGTTTAAATATTATAAGCTTCTTCTCATGAGTCGCTGGAGTCCAGTTAATTTAAATACGTTTTTTAGCTAAAATCCGCCCACCACTCGAGGCGGACCCAAATTTGGTCTATTGAATGGTAAGGCACTTCTGGATATCTGGTTTTTGAAGAGATCTTAAATTAATTAAAAATTTGTTTTGAAATAAAAGTGTTTAAAGAAATGGGCTTTTTTAACGTACTTACGTATACCTGTGTATTTTCTTAAATGAGGCAATTTGGCAAATTCAAATTTGATATTAAAAATTTAAACAGTTTTAGCCAGAAGTGTTTATAAATCAGAAAGCGTATGTTTGTGGAAGTCCCATACATGTATCGTCTTACTAGCATCTAACATTAAAAATTAGTTAGCCCATACTTGTTAAGGTTTTGGCGACAACATTATCTACAAAGCCTTTTCCAGTAAAAAATTTGGCCTTCATTTACATATTTTTTTACTTTCATAAAAGGGAAAGTTAAAAATACCTAAGCTACACGCCAGGTAGCATACAATTGTTTTGGATGGATGGATATATTAACGCCATAAAATTCCGTATAAAGATAAAATTAATATATTTGTTATTATTGTTATATAAATGGTAAGTTATTTGGAAAAAAAATTCAACTCTTCATAAATGTAATATACTCTCTAATAATAAACATTTGAATACTCTGCATTAATAATAACACAAACACAACTTATTATTTTATAATCTTGGTAGTTCAGTTTGAATGATCACTATTCAGTTTAATAAGTGCATGTTTTAGAATAAGTGTGCATGAAATAGACAAACAAAATGACTGTTGTGGTTCCAGATTTATGCGTGTAACATCGCTCAGGTATGTTTTGTTTACATAGGTTGAATACATGCATTAGTTTAGTCATTTACCAGAAGAAGAGATCAGATTACATATCTCGAAACGTAGTGTTACTGATTGTATTGTATCACTAAGCAAATAAAATATCCGGGGAAATCCTGTTTCCTTCACAAATGTTATTAGTTATAAATTCGTATCATTAGGAATAATTTTTGGAATAATGTAAAGTCACACTGTATTGCAGACTAATTGATCAGATAAGTTGTAAAACCTATGTACGTTTTGTAGATATGGCAGTATCTTAAAATGCCATGCCAAACGTGTCTCTGGGTAGCAATTAGAAATAAGTATGTTATAAATATGTTTATTGATATCATTTTAACAACAGAATATACAACTATATAATCACGTAACAGAAACTTATTTGCATTTCAGTAATAGACTTAACGTAAGAAAAGACGTGCCTGCACAAGTCAAGATTAAAAGAAAATAATGAATACAGCTGAAACATACTCAACAGTACAATATATATAAAAATTATGCATATCCATAGAAACAACAAGATACAGGTTTCGATCAGTAATTTTTCTATAGCTCAGTGTATAATAAAACATTTTTTAATTAAAGCACGTCCGGGAACTCCACCAGGACACATTATGGCCAGGACCAGGACCAGAACTTACAGATGAGTTACTTTTATTATTCTTTCAGGAATCGCAGTATTGCTCTTCGATCTCTCACTAACAAAGCAGTTTAAACATCCTAGTTTTAGTGACAGAACACCGGAACAAATAAATGTTGTTACAAAACTATTACTAAGCAAACTACATTCAAATGAGTGTTGTTATTCGGTTGAGTTATGTGTCTAGGTTTTGTTAAGGTTACCAAAAATCCCTTCCAAAACTACAAAACTTGTTTTTTAGGCTGTTTATAATCAGGTCTTTACTCAAATAACACAGGGAGAATCGTTTTGTAATTTGATATATTTATGGTTTTACCACAGAGTGGAATTTGACCTGTTTTACGTAATTGATATAAAATCAAAATTTTTATAAGGGAAGCATTATCTTGTGTCAAACAGCCTTATATTGGACATGTTTTTATGGAATAAATATTGAAAGTTAAGTTACATTAGTGTATGCTAGCTGAATAATGATATTAGTGCAGGATTAAATCATGTTAAATTGTATAAATCAAGTATTAGAAAAAAACGTAAAGGGTAGTTTTTAAAAGAAAAATATTCTACAACTGTTCCCTTTATTAATTTAGTTACTAAATCGTACACAGAACTCTCTCCTGTAGAGGGTTTATAAACTCACTTTCTTATTACATTCCATTATGGCTTTTATAAATTAAAAATGTTCGCATTAAAATAATGTTATAATATTCTTTTCGGGTAAGTACTATAATACCTGCACCTTCTCATTTATTAGGCACACGCTAAAGAAATATTACATATTCTACTGTCTTGGTAGTATGTGTTTACCGACTCGGCTATACCACGTAAAGGGTCAGAGTTTAAGTTCCGAATCGGACGCACTATTCACTAACAACAGTTTAATTTACACGGGTGCTAATCATGAATGAACATTTCAATATTCTGAGTCATCCGTGTTTATAACTTAACTAGTGAAGTATTTGTATAGTAATTACGTTTTTATATTCTTTATAAATGTAATGTAACTTGAAAATTATACCGTATTGTAGACTATTTAATTAAAATATTCCAAAGAAAATAAGTTAATGGAAGTGGTTTGTTAATAAAAAGAGAGAATGCATTAGGTGAAAGACTTTACTTCCTGTGCAGATATGGACAAAGGGCTCTTTAAGCACAAAATCAAGTATATAACAGCTTATTATTTTAAACTTCTCTAATATGTTTATAGTGATACTGAGAAAAATACCTTATCTATATTTGAATATGAAATATATTAAATCTTTTTTACATTCAAACAATAAAAATAACTATGCCGTAACGTGCGCAGTAAAAATAAAATTATAATTCCTTAAAGTACAAGAGAGTAATCAAAGTCAACTGTGCAATAAATATGGAAAGTTAATTAAACTAGTGTGACTACCCTAATATTGTTAGGGTAGTGGTATGAACATCGCAGAATGGTTATAATAAGAGTTATAGTTTTTTTTATCAGTCCTATACAGGAGTTAATCATAAAAAATCACATAATATATTTCAAAAATAAATTAAATATATTTAATCTTTACTTCACACTAATTTTGAAAGTAAATGATTGTTTTAAATTAACTGATCAAAATAGCATTTTTAGTATTTTGCATCCACTAAGGAATTATATAATAGCAGTTTCAATGCGCAGTGAAACAGTTTCTATTTAGTTATAACGTGTTTACAATTAACAGGATTTTTACATGAAGTTTCTTGATCAACAAATAACGTTCGTATATTTTTTAAGCTAAGAAATAACTTATATTTATGTTTTTAAATTCTTTCAGTACTCTAAATGTACAGAAAGAATCAGTTTACAATCATTTCTAATATATCGTCCAACCTATATAATATCCGTTCATACATATCTGATAAAAAGTGTAAAGATTATTTGAAGGATTATTTTGGTATATTTTGTGAGCTAAAACAGAACTTCAGATTTGTGTTTTTAAATCCTTTCAGTACTATAAGTGTACAGAAAGAATCAGTTTACAATTAATTTCGACACATCCACAAAGCTATGTAATATCCTTTCATGCATATCTGATAAATAGTGTAAATATTACTTGGAGAATTATTTACTTAAATATGTCTTAGATATATCACTCAGGCATTTAATAACAGTGCAATATTAAGCATGATTTGAAATAAGCGAATGCTAGTAGACTTAGGAATAAAATTCATATCTTATTAACATTTAATTATTTACACTCAATAAAATAATAAATATATTATACAGATTTGGGTAGAAATATAGTCTTTTAATGTTGATTTAACCAATTAGTTTCTGAAACCATCACCAGAGCTCTGAAGTTAACCTTCACAGACATTCAGAATTAAATTTATATTCCTTTTTTGTTTCCTGTCATATTACAAACAATTTTATGTCATTTTGTAACACATCCTGTAGTTATTAAACATTTAGTTTCGGAAACAGTACAGTTTTAATAAAATATTTTATCTTTAAAAATTTCTTTTTTTTAATATATATAAAACGTAACTGAGAGTAACTTTGTTCGAATAAAACGGATAATAATTATTTTATTTATAAATATTAATCGGAACTGAACTACTCTGTAAGCTATTATTTATTTTACGAATTACATAATGTCAGATTACTACGTACAATGCTGCTAAATTACTTAACAAAGAGCATGTATTACTAAGTCTCTCATAAAGAGGTTGACGCTAAACTTCTAGTCGAAACGTTAAGAGCCTCTTTGGGCGTAACAGGTTGCAGAAAAAAAATGAAATCACTATCAATGACTTAGCAATATTTTAAAGTCAATTGGGAGATTTATATTTTAAGGGGAGCCCGAATGCCATTTAAACATAATGTTAACTGTGGGACACATTACTCAAACCTTCATTGGTCTACCTTTAATACTTTTTTATTTATGTGTCTTCAAAATATTAAAAATGCAACTTTCGGAAAATCAACAAAAACTCAAATAAAATCATATTTTTGCTATTTACTCACATTTAGTGCCCTCCAGCAGCATATGCTGGGTTGTCTGGGTCTTCTGCATCTTGGTACTGGTTCTCAAGTCTCCTTTTAAGCAAGGTTCTGCTCTGTCTGATCTTTTTTTTCCAATTCTTCTGCGGCCTTTTCACTTTTATGTATTCGGTATTTGTCTAGGCGATGTATAGCCTCAATGAAGTGCTTACCTAATTGTAGCCCTAGGTGCTCAATTACTTTACATTTGCTTGAATAGCCATCATTGAAAGACAATACAGCATCTTGGGCACCAAATTGTAATGTTGGTAGGCCTACGAAGGTCCTTTTAGGCACACGGGTCCAAATAAGATTATTCAAGGCCTCGTTTGGGTTTTGTGTTTTACCAGCTAAGCATTTTTTTAACAATTCAGGGTTAGAGAGATCTCTAAATATTGGCTTTACTTCTGACATTATGATTTCAGGAAGGTGAAAGTGCTTGTCGTGGTCATATTCTTTGCCCTCGATAACTGCAATGTTGTACTTACACCACATATCAGGTTCTTTAGGACAGAGTTCATGACGTGGCTTATTGTTACTTGACATGACATGAAAGTAAGTGGCCCAGACTGCATTTTTCATATCATTCAGGCTGTGACAATTCCTTCTTATAGCTAGGCCATAAAAATCTGAAGCTTTTGAACAGCTAAATCTGTTAGTCGATTTTTTTTCGAAAGCGGCTTACCATCAGCAAGCTTTGTGTTCTTTGATTTCTGTTTCAGTGTACGCAATCGAGTTCCCATTCTTTTTTGAATATGCCCTATACACTCCAATTTAATTATTTTTATATCCTCACCATAGGGCATATACTGAAAAAAATAACTCTATTGAGCAGGACGTACAGCTGGCCGTGGGTAAAACAGTCAGTGCGAAGGTCAACTCTGACAAGATCGATTGTCTGACTTTGACTCTTTTGACCGGTCAATAATATTGTCATTCCCTATTAAGTAAGTTTGAAATGACTCATACCATTTTTAAATTTATGAAAAGGTGCAGCTTTTTATAAATGTAGTAGACTGTTGTTCATAAAAGAAGTAATTAAGAATACAATAGCTTGGAAACGTTTTAAAAATGCTGTTCATACAAAAAATTTTAAGAAAGTATTGATTTTTTACATACTCAGGTCTTATGTTGGGTAAGATGAGAAATTGCGACGGTTTTATTATATGGTTTTATTATATGAGTCTACTCAGGGTGACATTCACTAACTGGTTAGTTCGAATATTTTCAGGCTCCACAGTTTTCAGGCAATCCTGAAACGATTACCTTATTCCTGTGAGTACTTTGTTAAACAGCTCATGTACTAAAAACCAATAGTTTAATCCACGCTCTCCCGATTTACTGTCTCACAAACTATGCACATAAATGGATCTTTACCAAGGACGCAAGGAAGAATTTCTTGATTGAAATCTTGTTGTAATTAATAATTCAAAATCTTTTTTGTATTTTCACGTTTATTTCTTGAAAAACTAATATGTATTTCCAACCAGGTAGTTAGAGTTTTGATTACCTGTCGTCGTGATGGAAACGAGCTAGTCAAGATAAAAATTAAATTATAAAACCACACCGAAATGCAACAGTTTTTACTTTAAATTATTTCATATCCATGGAAACAAAAGAAGATACAAGTGTTTACATGTTTTTAGTTCAGTTTTATGTCATAGAATTAAAAAATTTTGTTCAACTGGCCGCACATCAATGGAGCACGACTAGGAACACTATGAAATGGTCAGAAGCAGAACCAGGTCCTGGGTCAGGATCAGGTATCACATGGATAAGTTACTTTTATTATTTAGATATATTTTTCTCTATCTATTGATACACCAAACAGTTTACATCCTAGACTGTTATTCTCTACAAAAACACCGGAATAATTTGAGCTTGTATGTAATAATTTTTGGGTCGCAAAGGAAACATAACTTCTATATTGTATTATTATTTCCTTCAATTATAGTCTAATTTTGATAATTTAAGTCAAAATCCATTTTATTTCTGTAGAAAAGCTATTAAGTTATACTAATTTTTATTTAATCCTCTCTGTACCAAAGGCGTACAGAGAAAATATGTTTAAAATTATTCTCCTAACGATCATCATAGTAATTTATGAACAATTTTGGACTAGTGGATAAGAGATATATTTATGAAAAGCAATTTATAACTTATGTCTTACATAAGCTTTGTCTTACGCCGCGACGTAAAGGGTCAGAGTTTGAGTTCCGAATCGGACGCGCTATTCCCTAACAATAATCTTAATATACACGGGTGCTATTTATGAATGAAAATGTCAATATTCTGAGTTAACCGCGTTTATAAATAAACTAGTGAAGTATTTGTATAGTAATTATATTTTTCATATTGTAATTAAATGTTGACGTAATTTCAATAGTATACCGTATTGTAGACTACTTGATTTAAATATTCCAAATAAAATAAATTAATTGAAGTGGTTTCTTAATACAAAAGAGACAATGCATTTACTGAAAGACTTTTACGTCCTGTGCAGATATGGCAGATGCCTCTTTAACCACAAAATCAAGTATATAACAGCTTATTTTTAAAAACTTCTCTAATATGTTTATAGTGATACTGAGCAAAATACCTTCTATATTTGAATATAAAACATAATTTGTTGACGTAACTTGCGCAGCAAAAATAAAATCATAATTCCTTAAAGTACAAGAGAGTAATCAAAGTCAGCTATGCAAATAATATGGAAAGTTAATTAATCTAGTGTGACTACACTATTAGTTGTTATGGTAGTGGTTTGAACATTGCAGAATGGTTATAAAATTCGTTACAGCTTTCATTTCATTAGTCGTATACAGGACTTATTAATTTAAAAGAAATCACAGTAAAAATATTTGAAAAATCTGGGAAAGGTATTTTATCTTTAATTTCACAAACTTTTTTCAAATAATTCATTGTTTTAAATTAACTTACAAAAATAGTATTAGCCTTCCTCTATGGAATTAAATAATTGCAGTTTAAATCTACAGTGAAACAGTTTATATTTAGTTATAATGCGTTTAAAATTAACAGGGTTTTTATAATGAGGAAGATTATCTTGATCAACAAATGACTTTCGTATATTTTGTGAGCTAAAAAGAACTTGAGATTTTAAGTTTATAAATCCTTTCAGTACTCTAAGTGTACAGAAAGAATCAGTTTACAATTATTTCCGAC